>NW_024099806.1:0-20698 GCF_016545835.1 Crotalus tigris
CTACAACAAGGCATTTGACTCTCTGCCACATGATTGGATAATAAAGTGCCTAGAAATAACAGGAGTCAGTAGAAACATCAGAAAATTTGTGCAAAGATCGATGGCACAATGGAAGACACAGTTGCAGATCAATGGTGAGAGACTGGGAGAGGCTTGGACAAATGTGCCACACTTACTATCAAACAAGGAAAAATAGTGAAAACTGAAGGAATCAAGATGCCCCACAAAAATAACATTAAGAGTCTGGATGAGGAAGATTACTACAAATACTTGGGTATCCTTCAAGCTGACAACATCAAGCACACTGAAGTCAAGAAAAAGGTTAGAGGTGAATACATCAAGAGAGTGAAGAAGATCTTAAAGTCCAAACTCAATGGAGGAAATATCATAAAGGCAATCAACACCTGGGCAATCCCAGTCATTAGGTACACAGGTGGAATAGTGGACTGGACTCAAGCAGAACTAAAAGCAATGGATAGGAAGACCAGAAAAATAATGACAATGAATCACGCCCTTCATCCACGCAGTGACATTGACAGACTTTATCTACCAAGACCCATGCTTCTTCCTGGAATCTAGGATCTCCTTGATCTCAAAATGCCATTTTTCTTCCACCATAATAGGTGGAGGAGAGGAACCACAGCTGGCATTAGAGGTGAGCTCAGTTCATGTTTTAACAGGCTGCAATGAAATGCCGGGTGAACCTGTCTAAACATTTTAGGGAGTACTAATTCCACGGTTACAGGGTTAATGACCATTTTTATGGGCAATAGTCCCATGAATATATATATATATATATATATATATATATATATATATATATATAGGTCTTTGGTTATTCGGGTTTTCTCCTGCGTAAAATTGGAAGTGTCTTGGCGATGTTTCGACGAAGTCCCATTCGTTATCTTCAGACTGATGTTTTCAGTTTCGTGCTTCGAGGAACACGAAGCTGAAAACATCAGCCTGAAGATGATGAATGGGACTTCGTCAAAACGTCGCCAAGACACTTCCAATTTTACGCGGGAGAAAACCCAAATAACCAAAGACCTACATACAAATACCATATATATATATATATATGTATAATCCTTAATACAATCCATAAAGCCAAGGTTCTTTTATCCAAACAAATTTCCATACAACAAAAAAAACAATTTAACTAATTTAAACACATATGTATATAATTATAACTAAGTTAATTAAAAGAAAGAAAGAAAAAAAATAATATTAAACCTTAGTTCCTTTCAATTCATTACAGAAACTTCAAATTCCATCAAATTAATTATCATACCTTATCAGATCATATTATTATACACAAAAATCACATAATCAATTTAAACACTTACTAGTTTCAACACACATGTATATAATTGCATTTTTCTTACTTCTAACTCTAGATCATTATCCTTAAAATAATCCATAAAATCAGCATTGCCTTTTACTCCATTAAGCATTTTTGAATTTCTTTTTCAGTCTAATTCTGGGTTTCTTTCTATGCCACACAGGCTTCCATAAAAGTGCTTCCCTTTCAACCAATAAATCCATTCTTGTTGCTTGTAGGAATCTTTGAAAGAATATAAGTCCCTTCCTCTGCAGTAGTCTATTTTTCCTTTCAAACAATGGATACATTCTTGTTGCTTGTAGTAATCTTTGAGAAAATATAAATCCCTTCTTCTGCAGTAAATGTCTTTTTCTGTTTTCCTTGCAGTGTAGTTGCTTTGTATTTTGAGATCTTGGTCTTTGCTTCTTCTGGTTCTCTAAGTTGCTGAAGAAAGGATTGTCAGATGAAATAAATTCCACTTCTATCTCTGTAAATTCCTCTTCTGGTACATTTTGATTTATGCCATAGTCAGTTGTAACCTGGACATCAGTTTAAACAAATGTAGTAGAATCTCTGGATCTTAATTCTAAAGTACAGTTTTTGAATGTAGCACATATTTCTGCAGTCGCCTCATAAATCTTTTCCAATATAAGTTCTCAGTTCAGTTGCATCTGAGGTTTCACCATATTAATACTAATGCTTAAAAGAGAATCTCTTTTTCTTTTTTGTAGAGGCTTTATTTAATGCAAAAACATACAGCCCCACAGCTTCACAGGTGCACAGCTTATCTTTAATGTTTTGAAATTCAGTAGAAGAATAAACAAAAGTTGCAGTATTAACTTTTCGCCACTAGATGCCCTTAGTGAGTTAAAAAAGTCTTTTCCAAAAATCAATTCCTTTTTTCTGTCTTTTAAAGTAAAATATATATAACCTCTAGGCCACATCATTTTGCATTTTTTAAACTTGCTAACAAAGAATAAAGAGAGAACTGGGATAGCTATTTCGAATTTCTTAACTCTCTTCAGCCTCACTTACTCTTCTGAGATTCGAACCTGGGCTATATGCATATTAGGCAGTTGTATTAACCTCTAGGCACAGGCTCCTTCTCATTTTCTCAGCTATATCAGGAGAGAGACAGGGAGGAGATTTTACCTTTTCTTTTCTTTTACCTGTATCAGCTCAATCCAGAGCCATCCACAAGCAGCAGTCGCCAACTGCGACATCATTTTTTTAGGTTGCTAACAAAGAATAAAGAGAAAACTGTAATAGCTATTTCGAGTTTCTTAACTCTTTTCAGCCAGCCTTAATCTTCTGAGATTCGAACCTGGGCTATATGCATGTTAGGCAGTTATATTAACCTCTAGGCCACAGACACTTTCTCACTTTGTCAGCTATATCAGGAGAGAGACAGGGAGGACATTTTACCTTGAATGTGCACACTGTCAGCCCAAATATGGAAGAAAGAAATCTTCTTTGTTTTCTTTTCTTTTCTTATTCCTGTATGAGCTCAATCCAGAGCCATCTACAAGCAGCAGTCGCCAACTGCGACATCATTTTGCATTTTTTTAGGTTGCTAACAAAGAATAAAGAGACAACTGGGATAGCTATTTCGAGTTTCTTAATTCTCTTCAGCCACACTTACTCTTCTCAGATTCGAACCTGGGCTAAATTCATGTTAGGCAGTTGTATTATCCTCTAGACCACAGGCTCTTTCTCACTTTGTCAGCTATATCAGGAGAGAGACAAGGGGAGGAGATTTTACCTTGAATGTGCACCCTGTCAGCCCAAATATGGGAGAAAGAAATCTTTCTTTTCTATTATTCTCTTTTGCCTGTATCAGCTCAATCCACAGCCATCCACAAGCAGCAGTCGCCAACTGTGACATCATTTTGCTTTTTTTAAAGTTACTAACAAAGAATAAAGAGAGAACTGGGATAGCTATTTTGAGTTTCTTAACTCTCTTCAGCCAGACTTAATCTTTTGAGATTTGAACCTGGGCTATATGCATCTTAGGCAGTTGTATTAACCTCCAGGCACAGGCTCTTTCTCACTTTGTCAGCTATATCAAGAGAGAGACAGAGGGAGATTTCATCTTCAATGTGCACCCTGTCAGCCCAAATATGGGAGAAAGAAATCTTCTTTCTTTTCTTTTCATTTTCCTCTATCAGCTCAATCCACAACCATCCACAGGCAGCAGTCGCCAACTGCGACATCATTTTGCATTTTTTTAAGTTGCTCACAAAGAATAAAGAGAGAATTGGGATAGCTATTTCGAATTTCTTAACTCTCTTCAGCCACACTTACTCTTCTGAGATTCGAACCTAGGCTATATGCATGTTAGGCACTTGTATTAACCTCTAGGCACAGGCTCTTTCTCACTTTGTCAGCTATATCAGGAGAGAGACATGGGAAGGAGATTTTACCTTGAATGTACATCCTGTCAGCCAAAATATGGGAGAAAGAAATCTTCTTTCTTTTCTTTTCTTTTGCCTGTATCTGCTCAATCCAGAGCCATCCACAAGCAGCAGTCGCCAACTGGAACATCATTTTGTATTTTTTAAAGTTACTAACAAAGAATAAAGAGAGAACTGGGATAGCTATTTCGAATTTCTTAACTCTCTTCAGCCACACTTACTCTTCTGAGATTCAAACCTGGGCTATATGCATGTTAGGCAGTTGTATTAACCTCTAGGTAACAGGCTCTTTCTCACTTTGTCAGCTATATCAGGAGAGAGACAGGAGGAGGAGATTTTCCTTAAATGTGAACCCTGTCAGTCCAAATATGGGAGAAAGAAATCTTCTTTCTCTTCTTTTCTTTTGCCTGTATCAGCTCAATCCAGAGCCATCCACAAGCAGCAGTCGCCAACTGTGACATCATTTTGCATTTTTTTAGGTTGCTAACAAAGAATAAAGAGAGAACTGGGATAGATATTTCGAGTTTCTTAACTCTCTTTAGCCACACTTCCACTTCTCAGATTCGAACCTGGGCTATATGCATGTTAGGCAGTTGTATTAACCTCCACGCCACAGGCTCTTCCTCACTTTGTCAGCTATATCAGGAGAGAGACAGTGGGAGAAGTTTTTACCTTGAATATGCACACTGTCAGCCCAAATATGGGAGAAAGAAATCTTCTTTCTTTTCTTTTCATTTTCCTGTATCAGCTCAATCCAGACCATCCACAGGCAGCAGTCGCCAACTGCGACATTATTTTGCATTTTTTAAAGTTGCTCACAAAGAATAAAGAGAGAATTGGGATAGCTATTTCGAATTTCTTAACTCTCTTCAGCCATACTTACTCTTCTGAGATTCGAACCTAGGCTATATGCATGTTAGGCAGTTGTATTAATCTCTAGGCACAGGCTCTTTCTCACTTTGTCAGCTATATCAGGAGAGAGAAATGGGGAGGAGATTTTACCTTGAATGTACACCCTGTCAGCCAAAATATGGGAGAAAGAAATCTTCTTTCTTTTCTTTTTCCTGTATCAGCTCAATCCAGAGCAATCCACAAGCAGCAGTCGCCAACTGGAACATCATTTTGCATTTTTTAAAGTTACTAACAAAGAATAAAGAGAGAACTGGGATAGCTATTTCGAATTTCTTAACTCTCTTCAGCCACACTTACTCTTCTGAGATTCGAACCTGGGCTATATGCATGTTAGGCAGTTGTATTAACCTCTAGGTAAAAGGCTCTTTCTCACTTTGTCAACTATATCAGGAGAGAGACAGGAGGAGGAGATTTTACCTTAAATGTGAACCCTGTCAGTCCAAATATGGGAGAAAGAAATCTTCTTTCTCTTCTTTTCTTTTGCCTGTATCAGCTCAATCCAGAGCCATCCAAAAGCAGCAGTCGCCAACTGCGACATCATTTTGCATTTTTTTAGGTTGCTAACAAAGAATAAAGAGAGAAATAGGATAGCTATTTAGAGTTTCTTAACTTTCTTCAGGCGGCCTTACTCTTCTGAGATTAGAATCTGGGCTATATGCATGTTAGACAGTATTATTACTCTCTAGGCCACAGACACATTTTCACTTTGTCAGCTATATCAGGAGAGAGAAAGGGGGAGGAGATTTTACCTTGAATGTGCACCCTGTCAGCCCAAATATGGGAGAAAGAAATCTTTCTTTTCTTTTTTTTCTTTTGCCTGTAACAACTCAATCCAGAGCCATCCACAAGCAGCAGTCGCAAACTGTGACATCATTTTGCATTTTTTAAACTTACTAACAAAGAATAAAGACAGAACTGGGATAGCTATTTCAAGTTTCTTAACTCTCTTCAACCAGACTTATACTTCTGAAGTTTGAACCTGGGCTATATGCATGTTAGGCAGTTGTATTAACCTCCAGGCAACAGGCTCTTTCTCACTTTGTCAGCTATATCAGGAGAGATACAGGGGGAGAACATTTTACCTTGAATGTGAACCCTGTCAGCCCAAATATAAGAGAAAGAAATCTTCTTTCTTTTTTTTCTTTTCTTTTCTTTTTCCTGTATCAGCTCAATCCAGAGCCATCCACAAGCAGCAGTCACGAACTGCGACATCATTTTGCATTTTTTTAGGTTGCTAACAAAGAATAAAGAGAGAACTGGGATAGCTATTTCGAATTTCTTAACTCTCTTCAGCCTCACTTACTCTTCTGAGATTCGAACCTGGGCTATATGCATATTAGGCAGTTGTATTAACCTCTAGGCACAGGCTCTTTCTCATTTTCTCAGCTATATCAGGAGAGAGACAGGGAGGAGATTTTACCTTTTCTTTTCTTTTACCTGTATCAGCTCAATCCAGAGCCATCCACAAGCAGCAGTCGCCAAGTGCGACATCATTTTTTTAGTTTGCTAACAAAGAATAAAGAGAAAACTGTAATAGCTATTTCGAGTTTCTTAACTCTTTTCAGCCAGCCTTAATCTTCTGAGATTCGAACCTGGGCTATATGCATGTTAGGCAGTTATATTAACCTCTAGGCCACAGACACTTTCTCACTTTGTCAGCTATATCAGGAGAGAGACAGGGAGGACATTTTACCTTGAATGTGCACACTGTCAGCCCAAATATGGAAGAAAGAAATCTTCTTTGTTTTCTTTTCTTTTCTTATTCCTGTATGAGCTCAATCCAGAGCCATCTACAAGCAGCAGTCGCCAACTGCGACATCATTTTGCATTTTTTTAGGTTGCTAACAAAGAATAAAGAGACAACTGGGATAGCTATTTCGAGTTTCTTAATTCTCTTCAGCCACACTTACTCTTCTGAGATTCGAACCTGGGCTATATGCATATTAGGCAGTTGTATTAACCTCTAGGCACAGGCTCTTTCTCATTTTCTCAGCTATATCAGGAGAGAGACAGGGAGGAGATTTTACCTTTTCTTTTCTTTTACCTGTATCAGCTCAATCCAGAGCCATCCACAAGCAGCAGTCGCCAAGTGCGACATCATTTTTTTAGTTTGCTAACAAAGAATAAAGAGAAAACTGTAATAGCTATTTCGAGTTTCTTAACTCTTTTCAGCCAGCCTTAATCTTCTGAGATTCGAACCTGGGCTATATGCATGTTAGGCAGTTATATTAACCTCTAGGCCACAGACACTTTCTCACTTTGTCAGCTATATCAGGAGAGAGACAGGGAGGACATTTTACCTTGAATGTGCACACTGTCAGCCCAAATATGGAAGAAAGAAATCTTCTTTGTTTTCTTTTCTTTTCTTATTCCTGTATGAGCTCAATCCAGAGCCATCCACAAGCAGCAGTCGCCAACTGCGACATCATTTTGCATTTTTTTAGGTTGCTAACAAAGAATAAAGAGACAACTGGGATAGCTATTTCGAGTTTCTTAATTCTCTTCAGCCACACTTACTCTTCTCAGATTCGAACCTGGGCTAAATTCATGTTAGGCAGTTGTATTATCCTCTAGACCACAGGCTCTTTCTCACTTTGTCAGCTATATCAGGAGAGAGACAAGGGGAGGAGATTTTACCTTGAATCAGCCCAAATATGGGAGAAAGAAATCTTCTTTCTTTTCTTTTCTTTTCTTTTCCCTGTATCAACTCAATCCAGAGCCATCCACAAGAAGCAGTCGCCAACTGGAACATCATTTTGCATTTTTTAAAGTTACTAACAAAGAATAAAGAGAGAACTGGGATAGCTAATTTCAAATTTCTTAACTCTCTTCAGCCTCACTTACTCTTCTGAGATTCGAACCAGGGCTATATGTATCTTAGGCAGTAGTATTAACCTCTAGGTAACAGGCTCTTTCTCACTTTGTCAGCTATATCAGGAGAGAGACAGAAGGAGGAAATTTTATCTTGAATGTGAACCCTGTCAGTCCAAATATGGGACAAAGAAATCTTTCTTTTCTATTATTCTCTTTTGCCTGTATCAGCTCAATCCACAGCCATCCACAAGCAGCAGTCGCCAACTGTGACATCATTTTACTTTTTTTAAAGTTACTAACAAAGAATAAAGAGAAAACTGGGATAGCTATTTTGAGTTTCTTAACTCTCTTCAGCCAGACTTAATCTTTTGAGATTTGAACCTGGGCTATATGCATCTTAGGCAGTTGTATTAACCTCCAGGCACAGGCTCTTTCTCACTTTGTCAGCTATATCAAGAGAGAGACAGAGGGAGATTTCATCTTCAATGTGCACCCTGTCAGCCCAAATATGGGAGAAAGAAATCTTCTTTCTTTTCTTTTCATTTTCCTCTATCAGCTCAATCCACAACCATCCACAGGCAGCAGTCGCCAACTGCGACATCATTTTGCATTTTTTTAAGTTGCTCACAAAGAATAAAGAGAGAATTGGGATAGCTATTTCGAATTTCTTAACTCTCTTCAGCCACACTTACTCTTCTGAGATTCGAACCTAGGCTATATGCATGTTAGGCAGTTGTATTAACCTCTAGGCACAGGCTCTTTCTCACTTTGTCAGCTATATCAGGAGAGAGACATGGGAAGGAGATTTTACCTTGAATGTACACCCTGTCAGCCAAAATATGGGAGAAAGAAATCTTCTTTCTTTTCTTTTGCCTGTATCTGCTCAATCCAGAGCCATCCACAAGCAGCAGTCGCCAACTGGAACATCATTTTGTATTTTTTAAAGTTACTAACAAAGAATAAAGAGAGAACTGGGATAGCTATTTCGAATTTCTTAACTCTCTTCAGCCACACTTACTCTTCTGAGATTCGAACCTAGGCTATATGCATGTTAGGCAGTTGTATTAACCTCTAGGCACAGGCTCTTTCTCACTTTGTCAGCTATATCAGGAGAGAGACAGGAGGAGGAGATTTTCCTTAAATGTGAACCCTGTCAGTCCAAATATGGGAGAAAGAAATCTTCTTTCTCTTCTTTTCTTTTGCCTGTATCAGCTCAATCCAGAGCCATCCACAAGCAGCAGTCGCCAACTGTGACATCATTTTGCATTTTTTTAGGTTGCTAACAAAGAATAAAGAGAGAACTGGGATAGATATTTCGAGTTTCTTAACTCTCTTCAGCCACACTTCCACTTCTCAGATTCGAACCTGGGCTATATGCATGTTAGGCAGTTGTATTAACCTCTAGGTAACAGGCTCTTTCTCACTTTGTCAGCTATATCAGGAGAGAGACAGGAGGAGGAGATTTTCCTTAAATGTGAACCCTGTCAGTCCAAATATGGGAGAAAGAAATCTTCTTTCTCTTCTTTTCTTTTGCCTGTATCAGCTCAATCCACAGCCATCCACAAGCAGCAGTCGCCAACTGTGACATCATTTTGCTTTTTTAAAAGTTACTAACAAAGAATAAAGAGAGAACTGGGATAGCTATTTTGAGTTTCTTAACTCTCTTCAGCCAGACTTAATCTTTTGAGATTTGAACCTGGGCTATATGCATCTTAGGCAGTTGTATTAACCTCCAGGCACAGGCTCTTTCTCACTTTGTCAGCTATATCAAGAGAGAGACAGAGGGAGATTTCATCTTCAATGTGCACCCTGTCAGCCCAAATATGGGAGAAAGAAATCTTCTTTCTTTTCTTTTCATTTTCCTCTATCAGCTCAATCCACAACCATCCACAGGCAGAAGTCGCCAACTGCGACATCATTTTGCATTTTTTTAAGTTGCTCACAAAGAATAAAGAGAGAATTGGGATAGCTATTTCGAATTTCTTAACTCTCTTCAGCCACACTTACTCTTCTGAGATTCGAACCTAGGCTATATGCATGTTAGGCAGTTGTATTAACCTCTAGGCACAGGCTCTTTCTCACTTTGTCAGCTATATCAGGAGAGAGACAGGAGGAGGAGATTTTCCTTAAATGTGAACCCTGTCAGTCCAAATATGGGAGAAAGAAATCTTCTTTCTCTTCTTTTCTTTTGCCTGTATCAGCTCAATCCAGAGCCATCCACAAGCAGCAGTCGCCAACTGTGACATCATTTTGCATTTTTTTAGGTTGCTAACAAAGAATAAAGAGAGAACTGGGATAGATATTTCGAGTTTCTTAACTCTCTTTAGCCACACTTCCACTTCTCAGATTCGAACCTGGGCTATATGCATGTTAGGCAGTTGTATTAACCTCCACGCCACAGGCTCTTCCTCACTTTGTCAGCTATATCAGGAGAGAGACAGTGGGAGAAGTTTTTACCTTGAATATGCACACTGTCAGCCCAAATATGGGAGAAAGAAATCTTCTTTCTTTTCTTTTCATTTTCCTGTATCAGCTCAATCCAGACCATCCACAGGCAGCAGTCGCCAACTGCGACATTATTTTGCATTTTTTAAAGTTGCTCACAAAGAATAAAGAGAGAATTGGGATAGCTATTTCGAATTTCTTAACTCTCTTCAGCCATACTTACTCTTCTGAGATTCGAACCTAGGCTATATGCATGTTAGGCAGTTGTATTAATCTCTAGGCACAGGCTCTTTCTCACTTTGTCAGCTATATCAGGAGAGAGAAATGGGGAGGAGATTTTACCTTGAATGTACACCCTGTCAGCCAAAATATGGGAGAAAGAAATCTTCTTTCTTTTCTTTTTCCTGTATCAGCTCAATCCAGAGCAATCCACAAGCAGCAGTCGCCAACTGGAACATCATTTTGCATTTTTTAAAGTTACTAACAAAGAATAAAGAGAGAATTGGGATAGCTATTTCGAATTTCTTAACTCTCTTCAGCCACACTTACTCTTCTGAGATTCGAACCTGGGCTATATGCATGTTAGGCAGTTGTATTAACCTCTAGGTAACAGGCTCTTTCTCACTTTGTCAACTATATCAGGAGAGAGACAGGAGGAGGAGATTTTACCTTAAATGTGAACCCTGTCAGCCCAAATATGGGAGAAAGAAATCTTTCTTTTCTTTTTTTTCTTTTGCCTGTAACAACTCAATCCAGAGCCATCCACAAGCAGCAGTCGCAAACTGTGACATCATTTTGCATTTTTTAAACTTACTAACAAAGAATAAAGACAGAACTGGGATAGCTATTTCGAGTTTCTTAACTCTCTTCAACCAGACTTATACTTCTGAAGTTTGAACCTGGGCTATATGCATGTTAGGCAGTTGTATTAACCTCCAGGCAACAGGCTCTTTCTCACTTTGTCAGCTATATCAGGAGAGATACAGGGGGAGAACATTTTACCTTGAATGTGAACCCTGTCAGCCCAAATATAAGAGAAAGAAATCTTCTTTCTTTTTTTTCTTTTCTTTTCTTTTTCCTGTATCAGCTCAATCCAGAGCCATCCACAAGCAGCAGTCACGAACTGCGACATCATTTTGCATTTTTTTAGGTTGCTAACAAAGAATAAAGAGAGAACTGGGATAGCTATTTCGAGTTTCTTAACTCTCTTTAGCCAGACTTATACTTCTGAAGTTTGAACCTGGGATATATGCATGTTACGCAGTTGTATTAACCTCCAGGCCACAGGCTCTTTCTCACTTTGTCAGCTATATCAGGAGAGAGACAGAGGGAGGAGATTTTATCTTGAATGAGCACCCTGTCAGCCCAAATATGGGAGAAAGAAATTTTCTTTCTTTTCTTTTCTTTTCATTTTCCTGTATCAGCTCAATCCAGAGCCATCCACAAGCAACAGTCGCTAACTGCGACATCATTTTGCATTTTTTAAAGTTACTAACAAAGAATAAAGAGAGAACTGGGATAGCTATTTCGAGTTTCTTAACTCTCTTCAACCACACTTACTCTTCTCAGATTCGAATCTGGGCTATGTTCATGTTAGGCAGTTGTATTAACCTCTAGATCACAGGCTCTTTCTCACTTTTTCAGCTATATCAGGAGAGAGACAAGGGGAGGAGATTTTAATTGAATGTGCACCCTGTTATCCAAAATATGGTAGAAAGGAATCTTCTTTCTTTTCTTTTCTTTTCATTTTCCTGTATCAGCTCAATCCAGAGCCATCCACAAGCAGCAGTCGCTAACTGCGACATCATTTTGCATTTTTTAAAGTTACTAACAAAGAATAAAGAGAGAATTGGGATAGCTATTTCGAGTTTCTTAACTCTCTTCAACCACACTTACTCTTCTCAGATTCGAACCTGGGCTATATTCATGTTAGGCAGTTGTATTAACCTCTAGGCACAGGCTCTTTCTCACTTTGTCAGGTATATCAGGAGAGAGACAGGGGGAGAAGATTTTACCTTGAATGTGCACCCTGTCAGCCCAAATATGAGAGAAAGAAACCTTCTTTTCTTTTCTTTTCTTTTTCCTATATCAGCTCAATTCAGAGGCATACACAAGCAGCAGTCGCCAACTGTGACATCATTTTTCATTTTTTAAAGTTACTAACAAAGAATAAAGAGAGAACTGGGGTAGCTATTTCGAGTTTCTTAACTCTCTTCAGCCACACTTACTCTTCTCAGATTCGAACCTGGGCTATATTCATGTTAGGCAGTTGTATTAACCTCTAAGGCACAGACACTTTCTCACTTTGTCATCTATATCAGGAGAGAGACAGAGGGAGGAGATTTTATCTTGAATGTGCACCCTGTCAGCCCAAATATGGGAGAAAGAAATCTTCTTTCTTTTCTTTTCTTTTTCCTGTATCAGCTCAATCCAGACCATCCACAGGCAGCAGTCGCCAACTGCGACATTATTTTGCATTTTTTAAAGTTGCTCACAAAGAATAAAGAGAGAATTGGGATAGCTATTTCGAATTTCTTAACTCTCTTCAGCCATACTTACTCTTCTGAGATTCGAACCTAGGCTATATGCATGTTAGGCAGTTGTATTAATCTCTAGGCACAGGCTCTTTCTCACTTTGTCAGCTATATCAGGAGAGAGAAATGGGGAGGAGATTTTACCTTGAATGTACACCCTGTCAGCCAAAATATGGGAGAAAGAAATCTTCTTTCTTTTCTTTTTCCTGTATCAGCTCAATCCAGAGCAATCCACAAGCAGCAGTCGCCAACTGGACATCATTTTGCATTTTTTAAAGTTACTAACAAAGAATAAAGAGAGAATTGGGATAGCTATTTCGAATTTCTTAACTCTCTTCAGCCACACTTACTCTTCTGAGATTCGAACCTGGGCTATATGCATGTTAGGCAGTTGTATGAACCTCTAGGTAACAGGCTCTTTCTCACTTTGTCAACTATATCAGGAGAGAGACAGGAGGAGGAGATTTTACCTTAAATGTGAACCCTGTCAGCCCAAATATGGGAGAAAGAAATCTTTCTTTTCTTTTTTTTCTTTTGCCTGTAACAACTCAATCCAGAGCCATCCACAAGCAGCAGTCGCAAACTGTGACATCATTTTGCATTTTTTAAACTTACTAACAAAGAATAAAGACAGAACTGGGATAGCTATTTCGAGTTTCTTAACTCTCTTCAACCACACTTACTCTTCTCAGATTCGAATCTGGGCTATGTTCATGTTAGGCAGTTGAATTAACCTCTAGATCACAGGCTCTTTCTCACTTTTTCAGCTATATCAGGAGAGAGACAAGGGGAGGAGATTTTAATTGAATGTGCACCCTGTTATCCCAAATATGGTAGAAAGGAATCTTCTTTCTTTTCTTTTCTTTTCATTTTCCTGTATCAGCTCAATCCTGAGCCATCCACAAGCAGCAGTCGCTAACTGCGACATCATTTTGCATTCTTTAAAGTTACTAACAAAGAATAAAGAGAGAACTGGGATAGCTATTTCGAGTTTCTTAACTCTCTTCAACCACACTTACTCTTCTGAGTTTCGAACCTGGGCTATATTCATGTTAGGCAGTTGTATTAACCTCTAGGCACAGGCTCTTTCTCACTTTGTCAGCTATATCAGGAGAGAGAAAGGGGGAGGAGATTTTATCTTGAATGTGCACCCTGTCAGCCCAAATATGGGAGAAAGAAATCTTCTTTCTTTTCTTTTCTTTTCTTTTTCCTATATCAGCTCAATCCAGAGGCATACACAAGTAGCAGTCACCAACTGCGACATCATTTTGCATTTTTTAAAGTTACTAACAAAGAATAAAGAGAGAACTGGGATAGCTATTTCGAGTTTGTTAACTCTCTTCAGCAACACTTACTCTTCTCAGATTCGAACCTGGGCTATATTCATTTTAGGCAGTTGTATTAACCTCTAGGCACAGGCTGTTTCTCACTTTGTCAGCTATATCAGGAGAGAGAAAGGGGGAGGAGATTTTACCTTGAATGTGCACCCTGTCAGCCCAAATAAGGGAGAAAGAAATCTTCTTTCTTTTCTTTTCTTTTCTTTTGCCTGTATCAGCTCAATCCAGAGCCATCCACAAGCAGCATGCGCCAACTGTGACATCATTTTGCATTTTTTAAAGTTACTAACAAAGAATAAAGAGAGAACTGGGATAGCTATTTCGAGTTTCTTAACTCTCTTCAGCAACACTTACTCTTCTCAGATTCAAACCTGGACTATATTCATTTTAGGCAGTTGTATTAACCTCCAGGCCACAGGCTCTTTCACACTTTGCAAGCTATATCAGGAGAGAGACAGGGGGAGAAGATTTTACCTTGAATGTGCGCCCGGTCCGTCCAAATATGGGAGAAAGAAATCTTCTTTCTTCTTTCTTTCTTTCCTTTCCTTTCTTTTGCCTGTAAATCCGCTCAATCAGAGCCATCCACAAGGCAGCATTCGCCCAACTGGAACATCATTTTGCATTTTTTAAGTTACTAACCAAAGAAAAAGAGAGAACTGGGTTTAGCTCTTCCAATTTCCTTAACTCTCCTTCAGCCACACTTAGCTCCGTCTGAGATTTCGAACCTGGCTATGTGCATGTTAGGCATAGTATTATCTCTATGTAACAGCTCTTTCTCCTTTGTCAGCTATACAGGAGAGATACAGGGAGAAGATTTTACCTGAATGTGCACCCTGTCAGCCCAAATATGAGAGAAAGAAACCTTCTTTTCTTTTCTTTTCTTTTTCCTATATCAGCTCAATTCAGAGGCATACACAAGCAGCAGTCGCCAACTGTGACATCATTTTTCATTTTTTAAAGTTACTAACAAAGAATAAAGAGAGAATTGGGATAGCTATTTCGAGTTTCTTAACTCTCTTCAACCACACTTACTCTTCTCA
Organism: Crotalus tigris; assembly: GCF_016545835.1. Lineage (NCBI taxonomy): Eukaryota > Metazoa > Chordata > Lepidosauria > Squamata > Viperidae > Crotalus > Crotalus tigris. The sequence continues at coordinate 14,818 of NW_024099806.1, forward strand.
GATTCGAACCTGGGCTATATTCATGTTAGGCAGTTGTATTAACCTCTAGGCACAGGGTCTTTCTCACTTTGTCAGCTATATCAGGAGAGAGACAGGGGGAGAAGATTTTACCTTGAATGTGCACACTGTCAGCCCAAATATGGGAGAAAGAAATCTTCTTTCTTTTCTTTTCATTTTCCTATATCAGCTCAATCCAGAACCATACACAACCAGCAGTCGCTAACTGCGAAATCATTCTGCATTTTTTTAGGTTGCTAACACAGAATAAAGAGAGAACTGGGATAGCTTTTCGAGTTTCTTAACTCTCTTCAGCCAGATTTATACTTCTGAAATTCGACCTGGCTATATTCATGTTAGGCAGTTGTATTAACCTCTAGGCACAGTCTCTTTCTCACTTTGTCACCTATATCAGGAGAGAGACAAGGGGAGGAGATTTTACCTTGAATGTGCACACTGTCAGCCCAAATATGGGAGAAAGTAATCTTCTTTCTTTTCTTTTCTTTTCTTTTCCCTGTATCAGCTCAATCCAGAGCCATCCACAAGCAGCAGTCACCAACTGTGACATCATTTTGCATTTTTTAAAGTTACTAACAAAGAATAAAGAGAGAACTGGGATAGCTATTTCGAGTTTCTTAACTCTCTTCAACCACAGTTACTCTTCTCAGATTCGAACCTGGGCTATATTCATGTTAGGCAGTTGTATTAACCTCCAGGCACAGGCTCTTTCTCACTTTGTCACCTATATCAGGAGAGAGACAAGGGGAGGAGATTTTACCTTGAATGTGCACCCTGTGAGCCCAAATATGGGAGAAAGTAATCTTCTTTCTTTTCTTTTCTTTTCTTTTGCCTGTATCAGCTCAATCCAGAGCCATCCACAAGCAGCAGTCGCCAACTGGAACATCATTTTGCATTTTTTAAAGTTACTAACAAAGAATAAAGAGAGAACTGGGTTTAGCTATTTCCAATTTCTTAACTCTCTTCAGCCACACTTACTCGTCTGAGATTCGAACCTGGGCTATGTGCATGTTAGGCAATAGTATTAATCTCTAGGTAACAGGCTCTTTCTCACTTTGTCAGCTATATCAGGAGAGAGACAGGGGGAGAAGATTTTACCTTGAATGTGCACCCTGTCAGCCCAAATATGAGAGAAAGAAACCTTCTTTTCTTTTCTTTTCTTTTTCCTATATCAGCTCAATCCAGAGGCATACACAAGCAGCAGTCGCCAACTGTGACATCATTTTTCATTTTTTAAAGTTACTAACAAAGAATAAAGAGAGAACTGGGGTAGCTATTTCGAGTTTCTTAACTCTCTTCAGCCACACTTACTCTTCTCAGATTCGAACCTGGGCTATATTCATGTTAGGCAGTTGTATTAACCTCTAAGGCACAGACACTTTCTCACTTTGTCATCTATATCAGGAGAGAGACAGAGGGAGGAGATTTTATCTTGAATGTGCACCCTGTCAGCCCAAATATGGGAGAAAGAAATCTTCTTTCTTTTCTTTTCTTTTCATTTTCCTGTATCAGCTCAATCCAGAACCATCCATAAGCAGCAGTCGCTAACTGCGACATCATTTTGCATTTTTTAAAGTTACTTACAAAGAATAAAAAGAGAAATGGAATAGCTATTTTGAGTTTCTTAACTCTCTTCAGCAACACTTACTCTTCTCAGATTCGAACCTGGGCTATATTCATTTTAGGCAGTTGTATTAACCTCTAGGCACAGGCTCTTTCTCACTTTGTCAGCTATATCAGGAGAGAGAAAGGGGGAGGAGATTTTATCTTGAATGTGCACCCTGTCAGCCCAAATATGGGAGAAAGAAATCTTCTTTCTTTTCTTTTCTTTTCTTTTTCCTATATCAGCTCAATCCAGAGGCATACACAAGTAGCAGTCACCAACTGCGACATCATTTTGCATTTTTTAAAGTTACTAACAAAGAATAAAGAGAGAACTGGGATAGCTATTTCGAATTTCTTAACTCTCTTCAGCCACACTTACTCTTCTCAGATTCGAACCTGGGCTATATTCATGTTAGGCAGTTGTATTAACCTCTAGGCACAGACTCTTTCTCACTTTGTCACCTATATCAGGAGAGAGACAAGGGGAGGAGATTTTACCTTGAATGTGCACACTGTCAGCCCAAATATGGGAGAAAGTAATCTTCTTTCTTTTCTTTTCTTTTCTTTTCCCTGTATCAGCTCAATCCAGAGCCATCCACAAGCAGCAGTCACCAACTGTGACATCATTTTGCATTTTTTTAGGTTGCTAACAAAGAATAAAGAGAAGAACTGGGATAGCTATTTCGAGTTTCTCAACTCTCTTCAACCACAGTTACTCTTCTCAGATTCGAACCTGGGCTCTATTCATGTTAGGCAGTTGTATTAACCTCCAGGCACAGGCTCTTTCTCACTTTGTCACCTATATCAGGAGAGAGACAAGGGGAGGAGATTTTACCTTGAATCTGCACCCTGTGAGCCCAAATATGGGAGAAAGTAATCTTCTTTCTTTTCTTTTCTTTTCTTTTCTTTTCTTTTCTTTTGCCTGTATCAGCTCAATCCAGAGCCATCCACAAGCAGCAGTCTCCAACTGGAACATCATTTTGCATTTTTTAAAGTTACTAACAAAGAATAAAGAGAGAACTGGGTTTAGCTATTTCCAATTTCTTAACTCTCTTCAGCCACACTTACTCTTCTGAGATTCGAACCTGGGCTATGTGCATGTTAGGCAATAGTATTAACCTCTAGGTAACAGGCTCTTTCTCACTTTGTCAGCTATATCAGGAAAGAGACAGGAGGAGGAGATTTTACCATGAATGTGAACCCTGTCAATCCAAATATGGGAGAAAGAAATCTTCTTTCTTTTCTTTTCTTTTGCCTGTACCAGCTCAATCCAGATCCATCCACTAGCAGCAGTCGCCAACTGCGACATTATTTTGCATTTTTTTAGGTTGCTAACAAAGAATAAAGAGAAGAACTGGGATAGCTATTTCGAGTTTCTTAACTCTCTTCAGCCAGCCTTACTCTTCTGAGATTCAAACCTGGACTATATGCATTCTAGGCAGTTGTATTAACCTCTAAGCCACAGACACATTCTCACTTTGTCAGCTATATGAGGAGAGAGACAGGGAGGAGATTTTACTTTGAATGTGCACCCTGTCAGCCGAAATATGGGGGAAAGAAATCATCTTTCTTTTCTTTTCTTTTCTTTTTCCTCTATCAGCTCAATCCAGAACCATCCATAAGGAGCAGTCGCAAACTGCGACATCATTTTGCATTTCTTTAAGTTGCTCACAAAGAATAAAGAGAGAACTGGGATAGCTATTTCGAGTTTCTTAACTCTCTTCAGCAACACTTACTCTTCTGAGATTCGAACCTGTGCTATATTAATTTTAGGCAGTTGTATTAACCTCTAGGCACAGGCTCTTTCTCACTTTGTCAGCTATATCAGGAGAGAGAAAAAGGGAGGATATTTTACCTTGAATGTGCACCCTGTCAGCCCAAATATGGGAGAAAGAAATCTTCTTTCTTTTCTTTTCTTTTCTTTTGCCTCTATCAGGTCAATCCAGAGCCATCCACAAGCAGCAATAAACAACTGCGACATCATTTTTCATTGTTTTAGGTTGCTAACACAGAATAAAGAGAAGAACTGGGATACCTATTTCGAGTTTCTTAACTCTCCTCAGCCAGACTTATTCGTCTGAGATTCGAACCTGGATTATATGCATGCTAGGCAGTTGTATTAACCTCTAAGGCACAGACACTTTCTCACTTTGTCAGCTGTATCAGGAGAGAGACCGGGAGGGGATTTTACCTTGAATGTGCACCCTGTCAGCCCAAATATGAGAGAAAGAAATCTTCTTTCTTTCCTTTTCTTTTCTTTTGCCTGTATCAGCTCAATCCAGAGCCATCCACAAGAAGCAGTCGCCAACTGGAACATCATTTTGCATTTTTTAAAGTTACTAACAAAGAATAAAGAGAGAACTGGGATAGCTATTTCGAATTTCTTAACTCTCTTCAGCCACACTTACTCTTTTGAGATTTGAACCTGGGCTATATGCATGCTAGGCAGTTGTATTAACCTCGAAGGCACAGACACTTTCTCACTTTGTCAGCTATCTCAGGAGAGAGACAGAGGGAGGAGATTTTATCTTGAATGTGCACCCTGTCAGCCCAAATATGAGAGAAAGAAACCTTCTTTCTTTTCTTTTCATTTTCCTGTATCAGCTCAATCCAGAACCATCCACAAGCAGCAATCGCAAACTGCGACATCATTTTGCATTTTTTTAGGTTGCTAACAAAGAATAAAGATAGAACTGGGATAGCTATTTCGAATTTCTTAACTCTCTTCAGCCACACTTACTCTTCTGAGATTCGAACCTGGGCTATATTCATGTTAGGCAGTTGTATTAACCTCGAGGCACAGGCTCTTTCTCACTTTGTCAGCTATATCAGGAGAGAAAAAGGGGGAGGAGATTTTACCTTTAATGTGCACCCTGTTATCACAAATATGGGAGAAAGGAATCTTCTTTCTTTCCTTTTCTTTTCTTTTGCCTGTATCAGCTCAATCCAGAGCCATCCACAAGCAGCAGTCGCTAACTGAGACATCATTTTGCATTTTTTAAAGTTACTAACAAAGAATAAAGAGAGAACTGGGATAGCTATTTCGAGTTTCTTAACTCTCTTCAACCACACTTACTCTTCTCAGTTTCGAACCTGGGCTATATTCATGTTAGGCAGTTGTATTAACCTCTAGGCACAGGCTCTTTCTCACTGTGTCAGCTATATCAGGAGAGAGAAAGGGGGAGGAGATTTTACCTTGAATGTGCACCCTGTTATCCCAAATATGGGAGAAAGGAATCTTCTTTCTTTTCTTTTCTTTTCATTTTCCTGTATCAGCTCAATCCTGAGCCATCCACAAGCAGCAGTCGCTAACTGCGACATCATTTTGCATTTTTTAAAGTTACTAACAAAGAATAAAGAGAGAACTGGGATAGCTATTTCGAGTTTCTTAACTCTCTTCAACCACACTTATTAGTCTCAGATTCGAACCTGGACTATATTCATTTTAGGCAGTTGTATTAACCTCTAGGCACAGGGTCTTTCTCACTTTGTCAGCTATATCAGGAGAGAGAAAGAGGAAAAGATTTTACCTTGAATGTGCACACTGTCAGCCCAAATATGGGAGAAAGAAATCTTTCTTTTCTTTTCATTTTCCTATATCAGCTCAATCCAGAACAATCCACAAGCAGCCGTCGCTAACTGCGACATCATTTTGCATTTTTTTAGGTTGCTAACAAAGAATAAAGAGAAGAACTGGGATAGCTATTTCGAGTTTCTTAACTGTCTTCAGCCAGCCTTACTCTTCTGAGATTCGAACCTGGACTATATGCATGCTAGGCAGTTGTATTAACCTATAAGCCACAGACACTTTCTCTCTTTGTCAGCTATATCAGGAGAGAGAAAGAGGGAGAAGATTTTACCTTGAATGTGCACCCTGTTATCCCAAATATGGGAGAAAGGAATCTTCTTTCTTTTCTTTTCTTTTCATTTTCCTGTATCAGCTCAATCCAGAGCAATCCACAACCAGCAGTCGCTAACTGCGAAATCATTCTGCATTTTTTTAGGTTGCTAACAAAGAATAAAGAGAGAACTGGGATAGCTTTTCGAGTTTCTTAACTCTCTTCAGCCAGATTTATACTTCTGAAATTCGAACCTAGGCTATACGCATGTTAGGCAGCTGTATTAACCTCGAGGCACAGGCTCTTTCTCACTTTGTCAGCTATAACAGGAGAGAGAAAGGGGGAGGAGAATTTACCTTGAATGTGCACCCTGTTATCCCAAATATGGGAGAAAGGAATCTTCTTTCTTTTCTTTTCTTTTC
>NW_024099807.1:0-3118 GCF_016545835.1 Crotalus tigris
CAATTCCTATTGGCTTTGGAAAGCCAATAGAATTAGACTCTATTCAAGAGAGTCTATTCTATTGGCTTTCAAAAGCCAATAGAATAAAAGGGAGGAGCACAGCTAAGGAAAAGGGAGAAAAAAATGGCGGACTGCGTTGTTTGGCGACCCCCGTGAAATGGTCGTTCGACCCCAAATGGGGTCCCGACCCACAGGTTGAGAACCACTGTACTATAACATAATAATAATAATAATAATAATAATAATAATAATAATAATAATAATAATAATAATAATAATAATAGTAAAGTTGGAAGGGACCTTGGAGGTCATCTAGTCCAACCCCCTGCTCGGGCAGTAAACCCTACACCATTTCGGACAAATGGCTGTCCAGTCTCTTCTTAAAAACTTCCAGTGTTGGAGCATTTACTGCTTCTGGAGGCAAGCTGTTCCACTGATTAATTGTTCTCACTGTCAGGAAGTTTCTCCTTAGTTCTAGGTTGCTTCTCTCCTTGATTAGTTTCCACCCGTTGCTTCTTGTCCTGCCTTCAGGTGCTTTGTAAAATAGCTTAATTCCCTCTTCTTTATGTCAGCCCCTGAGATATTGGAATACTGCTATCATGTCCCCCCTTGTCCTTCTCTTCGTTAAACTAGACATACCCAATTCTCGCAACCGTTCCTTATATGTTTTAGCCTCCAGTCCCCTAATCATCTTTGTTGCTCTTCTCTGTACTCTTTCTAGAGTCTCAACATCTTTTTTACATCGTGGTGACCAAAACTGGATGCAGTATTCCAAGATAATAATAATAATAATAACAGAGTTGGAGGTCTTCTATACCATTTCAGACAAATGGTTGTTCAATCTCTTCTTAAAAACCACCAGTATTGGAGCAGCCACAACTTCTGGAGGCAGGTTGTTCCACTGATGAATTGCTCTAACTGTCAGGAAATTTCTCCTTAGTTCTAGGTCAGTGGTGGCGAACCTATGGCAGGGTTGCCAGAGGCGGCACCCAGAGCCCTCTCAGTCCTAGGCCTTCAGTTGGGTTTCATAAAACCTTTTCGCTTTAGGCCTTCATCGCCGTGTGCAAAAAAAAGAAAAAAAAAAGGTTCAATCAATCAGTCAATTTCAACTTCTCAGGGGAAAAAAAATCTTGCAAAGTTGGAATTGATTGATTGAACTTTTTAGTCCCACCCAGTGTGCCGTTACCACCACAGCCACGCCCAGCCAATGGGCCACGCCCACCCGGCACCCGACGATGCATAAGTGGGTTTTGGGTTGCAGTTTGGGCACTCGGTCTCTAAAAGGTTTGCCATCGCTGATCTAGGTTGCTTCTCTCTTTGATTAGTTTCCATCCATTGCTTCTTATCCTGCCTTCTGGTGTTTTAGAATAGTTTGACCCTGTCTTCTTTGTGGCAGTCTCTTAGATATTGGAACGCTGCTATAATTTTGATTGGTTGGCTTTTCACCATCTGATAAAAATTAATTCCACCTGTCAATTTGCACATTAGGTGAGGAGGCGTTTTCTTCACCTACATTTAGCTGGGTCATTTTACATAATGTACAGCAAGTGTTACTCACCTGATCAGGCAGACTCCATCCAATTCTAGGCTAACATACTGTAAATAACTAATGGTTCTGTTCCATGACTGAGACTTTTTAAAGACTAAGCTAATTAGTATTTGATGGATTGGATCTCCAGGTCCATCTAAATGCATGGAGTTCTATTCCTGGAAACCCATCAATTGAATGAACCATGAGGCCTTACTGGTAGCTGCAACGAGCCACTTAATATTAAAACTCCTTCAGGTGAGCAGTTTTATTAAGCATTAAATTAATTCTGACTGCTCGGGACTCACAGCCTGCTCCTAGTCACTGCCTTTTGTAAATGACTGAGGGGTACATGGTAGCATGCCCACCCTCTTGTGCTGCCAAGTTGAAAGCAGGACTTGATAACTCCACGATTAAAAATGATTGAACCAAACTGGTCATATAACTGTGAAGTGAATTTGATGTGTAATGGGTGCTAACCACCGCCTTTCAGGGCTACATGTCCATACAAGAGCAAAAATAAAAATTAAAAAAGGAAAGAAAATCATATTGATGTGAAATTGGCATGAGATGGACTTTTGATGTGGTTGATCTGAAGAGTCTCTAGATCAGTGGTTCTCAACCTTTTTAATGCCGCGACCCCCAACCGGTCGTAAGTCGAGGACTACTCAACCGGTCGTAAGTCAACTCAACTGGTGCAATACCGTTTGCAGAATGGGACTTTTGGCGGGCTCAGCAGGGCAGAGACAGCCTGGACAATTCCTATTGGCTTTTGAAAGCCAATGGAATTAGACTCTATTCAAGAGAGTCTATTCTATTGGCTTTCAAAAGCCAATAGAATAAAAGGGAGTAGCACAGCTAAGGAAAAGGGGGGGAAAATGGCGGACTGCGTTGTTTGGCAACCCCCGTGAAATGGTCGTTCGACCCCAAATGGGGTCCCGACCCACAGGTTGAGAACCACTGCTCTAGATCACTTAAGAAAGCCCTTCCTTCCATCCTTCGATATGTAGTATTAAGAAATCCAGAAAGGATATTATATATATATTTCAGTTACTTGGTAAAACAGCAGGATTGAAACATCATATTCTTACACTAGAAATGATAGTTTCTTGTCTATCTCATCCACCTTCCCCTAGCTTCTTGTTCTCTAAACCTAGATATTTAATTTCCCTGGACAATATCATACTAACAGAAGATAGCAGACATAGCTCACGGATGAAGTGTGGAGTACTCGGTGCTCTCTGAGTTTAGTTGTTTGCTTGCAGACATTTGCATGAAGCACTGAAGATGTTACCACATCTGGTAGTTGCAAGCCTCTAGAAAGCATCAAGGACTCTAAGATATCACTACTATTTCACAGATGGACAAATTGTTGGATGTTTGGCACTGATATGCATTATAATAGGATGAAAATAAATATGGGAAACTCTGTTATGTACAATAACATGATACTCATTGTACAGCTGCCCATTTTGCTGGTTATTTTTATTTTCATCGTTAATTCAACAGAAAGACATAGGGCCCAGGAATGGATCAAAGACAGCACCCATGCAAGATTAATTCCAGATTAAAAATCGTATCTTGCATGCG
>NW_024099808.1:0-3819 GCF_016545835.1 Crotalus tigris
CCTCCAATGGGATTTTCCCATGTATTTTACCAGGCAAGGTAGATAGGGCAGCCTACAAAAGTAAGTACGCTCCTAACTGTACCCAAATATTCCGAGTTTGTTGGCGATTTCCATTTTGCTCTATGAGTTCATGGTGACCTAACCCTAACTGGAATTTTTCCACTATGGAATTTTCCCATGTATTTAACCAGGAAAGATAGATAGGGCAACCTATAAAAGTAAGTGCCCCCCTAACCATACCCAAGTAGTCCGAGTTTGTTGGCGATATCCATTTTGCTGTATGAGTTCATGGTGACCTAACCCTAACCCTAAGTGGAATTTTCCTCCAATGGGATTTTCCCATGTATTTTACCAGGCAAGATAGATAGGGCAGCCTACAAAAGTAAGTACTCTCCTAACTGTACCCAAATATTCCGGGTTTCTTGGCGATATCCATTTTGCTCTATGAGTTCATGGTGACCTAACCCTAAGTGGAATTTTCCCACTATGGAATTTTCCCATGTATTTTACCTGGAAAGATAGATAGGGCAGCCTACAAAAGTAAGTACGCTCCTAACCATATCCAAATATTTAGAATTTGTTGGCGATGTCCATTTTGCTCTATGAGTTCATGGTGACCTAACCCTAACTGGAATTTTTCCACTAAGGGGTTTTCCCATGTATTTTACCAGGAAAGATAGATAGGGCAACCTATAAAAGTAAGTGCCCCACTAACCATACCGAAGTATTCCGAGTTTCTTGGCGATGTCCATTTTGCTCTACGAGTTCATGGTGATCTAACCCTAACCCTAAGTGGAATTTTCCTCCAATGGGATTTTCCCATGTATTTTACCAGGCAAGGTAGATAGGGCAGCCTACAAAAGTAAGTACGCTCCTAACTGTACCCAAATATTCCGATTTTGTTGGCGATTTCCATTTTGCTCTATGAGTTCATGGTGACCTAACCCTAACTGGAATTTTTCCACTATGGAATTTCCCCATGTATTTAACCAGGAAAGATAGATAGGGCAACCTATAAAAGTAAGTGCCCCCCTAACCATACCCAAGTATTCCGAGTTTGTTGGCGATATCCATTTTGCTGTATGAGTTCATGGTGACCTAACCCTAACCCTAAGTGGAATTTTCCTCCAATGGGATTTTCCCATGTATTTTACCAGGCAAGATAGATAGGGCAGCCTACAAAAGTAAGTACGCTCCTAACTGTACCCAACTATTCCGGGTTTCTTGGCGATATCAATTTTGCTCTATGAGTTCATGGTGACCTAACCCTAAGTGGAATTTTCCCACTATGGAATTTTCCCATGTATTTTACCTGGAAAGATATATACGGCAGCGTACAAAAGTAAGTACGCTCCTAACTGTACCCAAATATTCCGAGTTTCTTGGCGATGTCCATTTTGCTCTACGAGTTCATGGTGATCTAACCCTAACCCTAAGTGGAATTTTCCTACAATGGGATTTTCCCATATATTTTACCAGGAAAGATAGATAGGGCAGCCTACAAAAGTAAGTACGCTCCTAACCATATCCAAATATTTCGAATTTGTTGGCGATGTCCATTTTGCTCTATGAGTTCATGGTGACCTAACCCTAACTGGAATTTTTCCACTAAGGTGGTTTTCCCATGTATTTTCCAGGAAAGATAGATAGGGCAACCTATAAAAGTAAGTCCCGAATGCCCCCTAACCATACCAAAGGCCTCTGACTTTGTTGGCGTGTCCATTTTGCTCTATGAGTTCATGGTGACCTAACCCTAACCCTAAGTGGAATTTTCCTCCAATGGGATTTTCCCATGTATTTTACCAGGAAACATAGATAGGGCAGGCTAGAAAAGTCAGTGCCCCCTAACCATACCCAAGCACTCCGAATTTGTTGGTGATGTCCATTTTGCTCTACGAGTTCATGGTGATCTAGACCCTAACCCTAATTGGAATTTTCCTCCAATGGATTTCCCATGTATTACCAGGCAGGTAGATAGTGCAGCCTACAAAAGTAATTACTGCTCCTACTGTACCAAATATTCCGGGTTTCTTGGCGATATCCATTTTGCTCTAAGAGTTCATGGTGACCTAACCCTAAGTGGAATTTTCCCACTATGGAATTTTCCCATGTATTTTACCTGGAAAGATATATACGGCAGCGTACAAAAGTAAGTACGCTCCTAACCATACCGAAGTGTTCCGAGTTTCTTGTCGATATCCATTTTCCTCTATGAGTTCATGGTGACCTAACCCTAACTGGAATTTTTCCACTATGGAATTTTCCCATGTATTTTTCCAGGAAAGATAGATAGGGAAGCCTATAAAAGTAAGTACGCTCCTAACTGTACCCAAATATTCCGAGTTTCTTGGCGATGTCCATTTTGCCCTACGAGTTCATGGTGACCTAACCCTAAGTGGAATTTTCTCACTATGGAATTTTCCCATGTATTTTACCTGGAAAGATAGATAGAGCAGCCTATAAAAGTAAATGCCCCCCCCTAACCATACCCAAGTATTCCCAGTTTGTTGGCGATGTCCATTTTACTCTACGAGTTCATGGTGACCTAACCCTAACCCTAAGTGGAATTTTCCTCCAATGGGATTTTCCCATGTATTTTACCAGGAAAGATAGATAGGGCAGCCTACAAAAGTAAGTACGCTCCTAACTGTACCCAAATATTCCGATTTTGTTGGCGATTTCCATTTTGCTCTATGAGTTCATGGTGACCTAACCCTAACTGGAATTTTTCCACTATGGAATTTTCCCATGTATTTAACCAGGAAAGATAGATAGGGCAATCTATAAAAGTAAGTGCCCCCCTTACCATACCCAAGTATTCCGAGTTTGTTGGCGATGTCCATTTTGCTCTACGAGTTTATGGTGACCTAACCCTAACCCTAAGTGGAATTTTCCTCCAATGGGATTTTCCCATGTATTTTACCAGGAAAGATAGATAGGGCAGCCTACAAAAGTAAGTACGCTCCTAACTGTACACAAATATTCCGAGTTTCTTGGCGATGTCCATTTTGCTCTACGAGTTCATGGTGATCTAACCCTAACCCTAAGTGGAATTTTCCTCCAATCGGATTTTCCCATGTATTTGACCAGGCAAGGTAGATAGGGCAGCCTACAAAAGTAAGTACGCTCTTAACTGTACCCAAATATTCCGATTTTGTTGGCGATGTCCATTTTGCTCTATGAGTTCAAGGTGACCTAACCCTAACTGGAATTTTTCCACTATGGAATTTTCCCATGTATTTTACCAGGAAAGATAGGGCAACCTATAAAAGTAAGTGCCCCCTAACCATACCCAAGTATTCCGAGTTTTTTGGCGATGTCCATTTTGCTCTACGAGTTTATGGTGACCTAACCCTAACCCTAAGTGGAATTTTCCTCCAATGGGATTTTCCCATGTATTTTACCAGGAAAGATAGATAGGGCAGCCTAGAAAAGTAAGTGCCCTCTTAGCCATACCCAAGGACTCGGAGTTTGTTAGCGGTGTCCATTTTCCTCTCTGAGTTCATGGTGCTCTAACCCTAACCCTCAGTGGAATTTTCCTCCTATGGGATTTTCCCATGTATTTTACCAGGAAACATATATAGAGCAGCCTAGAAAAGTAACTGCCCTCCGAACCATACCCAAGCACTCCGCGTTTGTTGGCGGTGCCCATTTTGCTCTATGGGTTCATGGGGACCTAACCCTAACCCTAACTGTAATTTTCCTCCTATGGGATTTTCCCATGTAGTTTACCAGGAAACATAGATATAGCAGCCTATAAAATTAAGTGCCCTCTGAACCATACACAAGCACTCCGAGTTTGTTGGCGCTGTCCATTTT
>NW_024099809.1:0-8363 GCF_016545835.1 Crotalus tigris
TAAACGTTTTCTTCAATATTTTTCTTTGCATTTGTCCGCTTGTGCATACATGTGCATATATATATATATATAGATATCATACATTAATTTGCTTTTACATATATACGTATATAATATATACGTACATACTACAGACCATATATATATCTCCAATACATATTATAGTATAGCCCGACCCGGTAGGTAGGCAGTCAATTAGCAGTAGGTTTCGTCTTTGTTGCATATCTTCTTGTGCATTATTTTTTGTGCATATATATCCACATGTATAGATATATTTCTGCGTACTTCTATATTGTAATACATATCGTTATACATCTATATATATATATATGTATATACTTAAATATATATGTTTATATGTATCTATATACATACTATATATATGTTTATATATATATATATATGTATATATGTATAAATGTATATATAAGAAAGGTATAATACAGAAGGCTATGCTCTGATATATATATATATATATACATATATATACACATAAATAATCTTCCTTCTTACACAGAAGGCATATATATATGTTCTCACATATATATGTTCTCACATATATAAAATACTAATTTTATAAATATATACATATACATATTGAGGCTATCTCATATATATAAACATATATCTATATCTATATAACACATATAGATATATATATATCCCCTTGGATAGACACATAACTTTTCTTCAAAAAATTTTTAATAAGAACTTTTATTCAAGTTCTACACATATATGTATGAACATTAATACTTCTAAATATATATATATCCATTCATGTATATATATATACATATATATACTTATAAATATATATCTATACATATATAGGTATATGGATATCTCTTTCAATATATGTCTATGTCTATACATATATATATATATGATTCAACATATATATATATATTAGTATGACGACATATATACATATACTTATATAATCCTTTATATATATATATATATATATACATATATATATATATATACCCCTGCATATAAGAACACCTTAGATACCTTTACTTATATGCATAAAACTATATATTCAATCTTTTTCTTGTCCTCCTTCTTGTTCGGCAGGTTATGAGCGCTGTATACACGCCTCTTATCGCCAAGAAGGATACACATATATAATGTGCTTTAGCATATGACATTACTTAGAGACAGCATTATAGAAAGTGTGCTTCTCTACTCTATAACTCTTGTATATAATACAATACGACACATTTAACATCTATATATTTCTCCATATATATTTGTGCATTCGTGTATTACATACATCGTAGCTATAGCAACACAATATTTTTACTTTATATTATACATAACATCACATCATTTATAGATGTGTATGCTTGTATATATTCAACCTTACAGTCAGTAATACTGTAGGTCATTTCTCGTGGAATGGTATGACATCTCAAGAGAATATCAAACGCGAATTTGAATCAACGGATCCTCCACCACCTTCACACCCTCTCCATGATCTCCTGATACACCAGAAGAAGAAGACTATGGATCACCTTACGACTGGGACAACAGATACTCAAGACTACCCTATTGCGCATTATCCTAAACTGGATTCCAATCCTTATACTACAGCGCATTCGCAGTCGACTTCTCACACCCAAGTAGCGGTGTCAAGCTATCATTTCATGGCTTCTACAACGCCTGGATATCAGTTTTCTACTTCAGAAAAACCCAGTGCGTTCTCAGATAATCCCCTCATGGCGTTTAACTATTCAACGCCAAATAAACGCTTTTCTAATGAAACCATTAACCAAGCATCTAATATGCAAGCAGATCGTGTGTCACGTCCCCCCTCTTCTGCATCTATCTCCTCTGCATCTCAGGGACCTCTCTCACCGACACTGCAGCATAAGGATGAACAATACATCCTTTCTCTTATACAGAGATGCTTAAATAACAACCAACAAGCAGATGAATTACCCTTTGATTTACCTCAACCTCAAAGAGTTATTACATCTGATGAACTCTCTTTACGTCAGTATATAACCCAACAACTTACGAAACATACGTTTCCTAGGAAACCTACATATCAGAATTATATATTCTGGCGTAAAAACATTCTCAAAATGCTAGCATCATGTCCTCTAGCAGATCATATTCTACTCTTCGATTTAATAGCTCCTTGTTTCAAAGGCAGTGCGCAGAAATCCATCTATCAACAAACCGATATATATAACGATGATCAACCGCAAGAAAAGTTGAAACATCTCTTTAAATCACTAGATGCAGCATATGGACATGCTGACAGCCACCGACTTCAGTGGAAGCGAGTGGAAAGCTTCATTCCAAAAGGAAATGGATTTCAAATAGCCAGAAACTTTCTGTCAGTCTATACGCCGACTGACGATATAATGGAAAACATGGCATATATATATATGTTACATCAAAAATTCCCCGTGTTTCTGCAGCAGAAAATCTCACAACACTTTAATAAAAAACTGCCTCATCATCCACCAAAATATCTAGACGCTTTACGTCAGATTATTACTATGCCAATAAATTGTTATAAATATAATAAACCCTTGAATTCTTATTATAAGAATTCAAACAATAATAATAATTCAAATAAAAACAATAACAATAATAATCAATCAAACAATAACAATCAATCAAATAATAATAATAACAATTTTGGTAATAGACGTTATTATAACAATCGACGTCGTTATTATAATAAAAACAATCGATACAATTATAATAACAACAATAATCAATTCAACCAACAGAATAAAAATACAAATACAAACAATAATAATAACATTAATACCAATCACAATAATAACTATAATAACAATAATATCACTACTAAAAATAACAATACAAATAATAATAATAATAATTATAATAACAATAATTATAACAATAACAATTATAATAATAATAATTATAATAATAATAATAACAATTATAATCATAATAATAATCATAACTTTAATATAACGAAAAGTAACACGAAGAATAATAATCAAAACAATAACACAAACACGAAGAACAGCAAACCCAAAGGCAATAACACGCAGCAAAAAAGTGCAAATACTAATACTTCACATACTAAAAACGCAAATAATACAAATGCAGCTCCGTCTAATGCCAAAATCAACGCCGTTCTTTGTGCAAATGTTAATCCTCAGACACATTTACGTAATACAACTTCGTCTACTCAACTATTAACGCCTGTTATTCGCATCAAGAATAGCAAGTTTACAGCATTACTTGACTATGGTTGTCAAGTAGTTTTATTAGCCAACCGTGTTGCTCAACAATTGAAAATTGCAACACTTCCAACTAATATGCAAATAACATCGATCAATAAACCCTTCGAGAATCTAACAAGAACAGCTGAAGAGATTACCATCTGGTTTACACATCTTCCAACTAAAGAAGAGGTACCATTCACATCTCTATTTTATGTAGCTGAACTTCCAGAACATTTCGACCTCATTTTAGGTTTACCATTCGTTCGAACACTAGACCCAGACGTCTTCAGTTTGAAGGTTGGAAACTTCCAACTTGAAGCAGCTGAACAACCTTCTCCAATCACCGATGTTTCTCACATCTTAGCGATCACAGAAAAGGTCTTTGGGTTTGGTGAAGATGATTCTTCTTATGATCAAAAAATTCAACTATTATCAGAAACTGTCAATTCACTCCAGTTGCAACAGTTGTTAGACAAACATCAATGCGTTTTCACGGAATCGTTTACTTCTCTTCCCCCAAAACGCCATATTGAACATTCGATTCAACTGATCGATGATCCTCAATTTCATAAGAAACCTATCTTTCGACTTTCTGAAGGAAAGAATCAAGCCATAAAATCTCTCATAACAGACTTACTTGATATAGGTTTAATACGTGAAAGCAAGAGTCATATCACATCTAACGGTTTTCTTGTTCCTAAGAAAACTGGAGGATATAGACTATGTATTGATTATATTGAACTCAATAAAAATACCATTAAAGATAATTATCCCATGCCAAGAATCGAGGATCTGCACGACCGTCTAATAGGTGCTAATTATTTCTCGAAACTCGATTTACAATCAGGCTATTATCAGATTAGAATGAAGGAAGAAGATATTCATAAAACAGCATTCGTAACACGCTATGGCTCTTACGAATTTCTTGTGATGCCATTCGGTTTATGCAATGCTCCTGCAACATTCCAAAAACTCATGCATCAGGTCTTATTTGACTACTTAGATATATTCGTAGTTGTTTACCTTGATGATATACTCATATATAGTAAAACATATAATGAACATATGAACCATATTCATTTAGTTTTTAAAAAATTAAAACAATATTCATTATATGTGAATAAAACTAAATGCGAGTTTGCAAAAACAAAACTCCAATATCTTGGCTTTGTCGTAAGTAACCAAGGACTAGAGACAGAGGACTCTAAGGTCAAAGCAATTCAAGACTGGCCTACGCCATTTAAAATTATTCATGACGTTCGAGCATTTCTAGGCTTGAGCGGCTATTATCGACGCTTTATAAAGAATTATGCGCAGATCGTAACTCCCTTAACAGAACTATTACAAATCGACTCTAACCGAAAATGGACAAAGAAGCATACAGAAGCAGTCAATACGATTAAAAACGCGCTGACAAATGCTCCGGTTCTCGCCTTACCAGATTATTCAAAACCATTTCTGGTTTATACGGATGCGTCATCATTTGCCATTGGCGCACAACTAACTCAAAAACTCAATGATGTAGAACGACCGATTGCATTTATCTCTAGAAAATTGCACGGTGCAGAAACAAGATATTCTACATATGATAAAGAAATGTTAGCTATCTTATTTGCTATAAACAAATGGCAAGTATATTTGGCTGATAAAGAATTCACAATATACTCTGATCATAAACCTTTACAATATTTATTAACACAGAAAACATTAAACGCAAGGCAACAACGTTGGCTTGCACAACTTAATAACTATAAATTTACCATTAAACATATAGATGGAAATAAGAACATTGTGGCAGATGCGCTTAGCAGACGCCCAGATTTCGAACAAACACTTATATGTTCACTAATAACCGAGATTTCAGATAATGGTCTAATCAAAGAAATATTGGAAAGTTACCAACTCCATCCCAACTTTATACAAAGCGATTACCATGGAGTTCGCCTGGAGAAAAGTAATGAAGGTTTATATCTTCTTACTCCCCAACAACGATATGACCATCATCGAATCGTTATTCCTAAACAAGCAAAAAAATTGCAAAAACGCATATTATATGAATGTCATAATACTACCTATAGTTCACACGTAGGTGTATATAAAACTTACCAACATATAACCAACAATTTTCATTGGAAAGGCATTCAAAATTCAATCAAGAAATACCTCTCTCGATGTGACGTTTGTCAACGTTCCAAACGTCCTCATGGAAAAGCATATGGATTATTGCAATCCCTACCTATTCCTAATCGACCTTGGGAAGTAATCACTATGGATTTTATTACCAATTTACCAATAACCCAAAACGATAACGATACTCTATATGTTGTTGTCGATAAATTTTCGAAAATGGCTCATTTAATACCTATGAGACAAACCGATAACGCTTCGCAGGTAGCGATGCTCTTCAAGAACAACGTGTATAAACATCACGGTTTACCAAAAGTGATCATTTCTGACCGCGATACTCGCTTCACATCAGTCTTTTGGCAAACACTTTTCAAGCATTTCCGCACGAAATTGCATATGAGCACAGCCAACCATCCGCAGACGGATGGGCAAACGGAGATTATGAACAGGATTACGCAAACAATGCTTCGTTCCATTCTTCAAACAGATATTGACAAATGGGACGAATATATTGCAGATGTGGAATTTGCATATAATAACTCAGTTAGCCAAGCTACTGGTTATACCCCATTTTATATGAATCACGGATCTCATCCTCTTACTCCAATTTCCCTTCGTTTTACAGACTTTATTAAGAATAAGGATGTAAAGGAATTCATCAACCATATGCAAAATATTTATGCTAACGCAAAAGATAAATTACAAAAAACGCAACAATCACAACAATTCTATGCGAATAAGAAACGTCAATTCATCAAATTTCATATGGATGAATATGCATTAGTTTCATCGCAATGTTTTTCTTCTCAATTTAAAGCACATAAATTCGACTTCCAATACGTAGGACCCTTCAAAGTTTGCAAGGTTATCAATGATAACGCATATGTTCTATATGTTACCGAACCCTTAGGTACATATAAAACATGCAATGTTACCTCATTAAAAAAATATATAGGTAACCCCCAAGAATGCGATATTATTCATCGACGTATGAACATTAATGAATATATTGCAGAACATGATGACATCTGTAAATACCATAACAATGTCATTTCTTCTCAAACTAGAAGCAAACGTCGTCAGATAGACGCAACTAACACGCAAGAATCTATGCAAAAACGACAACGTCAACTAGAAGAAACGAATTTCGAAGATGACGTAATGGTCGACATAGATTCGTCAGGATCATTATAATCTTTCTTCTCCATCTCCTCTCCTCTGATTTCGCCCCAGAAGCAGTACAGAGTAGTATTCACTTGCTGTGGCTGATTTAGTCATTTTCTTTCAGCCATTGCACACTTATATATATCTTCGATATATATACCCCTACACATGAGTACACGCGTATATGCATACACTATATACCCGGTATACATAGCCATATAATTTTTCTCTTCTCTATGTATATATGCATATATATATGTATATATAAATATATATATATATATACACATATGCATAGACCTGTGAAAAGTTTTTAAAGCAACGCCAGTGATATAAGTGTATGTCTATACTTTGCTACCCATTGTATAGTTTAGTTGCTGACAGCATATATTCTCTAACAGCTTTATATATATATAATTACACACAGAGTTTACTTCTTCGCATATTTCGGTGAAAGTAGGAACAGACATGTTGTTCAGTCATCAAACAATTATTCGTGTCACTTTCATTCACACAAGTTTCTTAGTTGTTGAATTATATATATATATATATATGCATACTGAATGCATATATGCTTTGTGATGAATAAATACATATATATATATAGTTATATATATATATACATCTATATATAATATTACACATATATATATCTCTTTACACAGATATATATATATACATATAGGTGCACATGCACTCTAGTTTTCTTCAATCTTCACGTATATATATATACGGCCATATATATATATACTGTTGTTGGTTTCGTATATGCAAGAATATTGGCCGATATTCTTCATATACATACCCTCAACACATACTGCATATACTAGATGCAATACGTATGTATTCAAATATTTGTGCACGTGATTAATATAAATTATATAAAAACACAAATTTTATTAAAAATTTCTTTTTCAAACTTAAAATATACTAACATTCGTACCTTAATATTTTTACGAATATTAACTGTACGAACGTCATTTTTGTTTTATGCAATGTAGCATATTAAGTAGATCTACTGTATTAAATTTGAGCTCATAATATAAAATATTCGCAGAAATAACTGCAAACCAGTAAGCATAAATTTGTAAGCAACATATATGTTATTATATATATATACTTATATCTCAACAACTAGAAGACGTAGAAACCTCATTTTTGCACTATATATTTCTAAATACTATTTAAAATTATCCTGTGCAAGTTTCATCGTCATACATTAAGTATTCATGTTTTTACACATATATATATATATAACATAACACTATATGAACATATTTTCATATATATATATACTTGTATCTCAACAACCAGAAGACATGGAATCTTCATTTTTGCATTATTTAATTCTAAATACTATTTAGAATTATCTCCTGCAAATTTCACGTTTGTACACGAAATATTCATATTTTTACAAATATATATATATAAATAAAATTGCTCTATGAATATACATATTTATATATATATACTTCCATCTCGACACGCAGGAAGCGTGGAGACATGATTTTTGCACTATATAATTCTAAATACTATTTAGAATTATCTCACGCAAATTTCAGCCTTTTACATTAAATATTCATGTTTTTACATATATATATATATCTGTGATAACACTATATAAGCCTACCCAGCTATATATATATATGCTTTCATTTTTATGAATATAAACCGTATTTCTCTGAAATTTGGCAGGTAAATTACTACTACCCCTAGTAATTTCTCCTCCAATTTTCACGCGATTTTATGAAAAACTCGTAAAGTTCTATATATATATATATATATACGCAATCTCTCACTTTCTTCATTGCTACTAATATATATATAGATACATACACCCAGATATATATA
>NW_024099810.1:0-3266 GCF_016545835.1 Crotalus tigris
AAAAAAAATTTTCACCTCTGAGCTCAAAATCCCTGACCCCGGCATCAGGAATTTCGTTCCCAGACACCAAAAGGTCTCAATTTTTAAAAACTACAAAAGCACCATTTTTAAGCATGAAATTTTAACCACCCCGAATCCATTCTGACGGCATTTGTACATTTGGGTCAAAAAAAATTTTTCACCTCCGGAGCTCAAAAATCCCGACCCCCGGCCAATCAAGGAATTTCCTCCCCAGACACCTAATGGCTCAATTTATTAAAACTACAAAAAGTACCATTTTTAAGCATGAAATTTAACCCCGAATCCCATTCTGACGACCATTTTTACATTTGGGTCAAAAAAAAATTTTCACCTCCGGAGCTCAAAAATCCCGGACCCCGGCATCAGGAATTTCCTTCCCCAGACACCTAAAGGGCTCAATTTTTAAAAATTAAAAAAAGCACCATTTTTAAGCATGAAATATAAACCTGAATCCCATTCTGACGTCCGTTTTACATTTGGGTGAAAAAAAATTTTCACCTCCGGAGCTCAAAAATCCCTGATCCCGGCATCAGGAATTTCATTCCCCAGACACCAAAAGGGCTCAAATTTTAAAAACTACAAAAATCACCATTTTTAAGCATGAAATTTAACCCCAAATCCCATTCTGACGTCCGTTTTTACATTTGGGTCAGAAAAAAAATTACCGGCCTTGAGCTCAAAAATCCCTGACCCCGGCATCAGGAATTTCCTTCCCCAGACACCAAAATGGCTCAATTTTTAAAAACTACAAAAAGCACCATTTTTAAGCATGAAATTTAAACCCGAATCCCATTCTGACGTCCATTTGTACATTTGGGTCAAAAAAAATTTTTCACCTCCGGAGCTCAAAAATCCCGGACCCCGGCATCAGGAATTTCCTTCCCCAGACACCTAAATGGCTCAATTTTAAAAAATTTAAAAAAGCACCATTTTTAAGCATGAAATATAAACCTGAATCCCATTCTGACGTCCGTTTTACATTTGGGTGAAAAAAAATTTTCACCTCCGGAGCTCAAAAATCCCTGATCCCGGCATCAGGAATTTCATTCCCCAGACACCAAAAGGGCTCAAATTTTAAAAACTACAAAAATCACCATTTTTAAGCATGAAATTTAACCCCAAATCCCATTCTGACGTCCGTTTTTACATTTGGGTCAGAAAAAAAATTACCGGCCTTGAGCTCAAAAATCCCTGACCCCGGCATCAGGAATTTCCTTCCCCAGACACCAAAATGGCTCAATTTTTAAAAACTACAAAAAGCACCATTTTTAAGCATGAAATTTAAACCCGAATCCCATTATGATGTCCGTTTTTATATTTGGGTGAAAAAAAAGTTTTCACCTCCGGAGCTCAAAAATCCCGGACCCCGGCATCAGGAATTTCCTTCCCCAGACACCAAAAGGGCTCAATTTTTAAAAACTACAAAAAGCACCATTTTTAAGCATGAAATTTAACCCCGAATCCCATTCTGACGTCCATTTTTATATTTGGGTCAAAAAAAATTTTTCACCTCCGGAGCTCAAAAATCCCTGACCCCAGCATCCGGAATTTCCTTCCCCAGACACCAAAATGGCTCAATTTTTAAAAACTACAAAAAGCACCATTTTTAAGCATGAAATTTAAACCCGAATCCCATTCTGATGTCCGTTTTTATATTTGGGTGAAAAAAAAATTTTCACCTCTGGAACTCAAAAATCCCTGACCCCGGCATCATTAATTTTCTTCCCCACACACCAAAAGGGCTCGATGTTTAAAAACTACAAAAAGCACCATTTTTAAGCATGAAATTTAACCCCGAATTCCATTCTGACGTCCGTTTTTATATTTGGGTGAAAAAAAAATTTTCACCTCCGGAGCTCAAAAATCCCTAATCCCGGCATCAGGAATTTCCTTCCCCAGACACCAAAATGGCTCAATTTTTGAAAACTACAAAAAGCACGATTTTTAAGCATGAGATTTAAACCCGAATCCCATTCTGACGTCCGTTTTTATATTTGAGTGAAAAAAAAATTTTCACCTCCGGAGCTCAAAAATCCCGGACCCCGGCATCAGGAATTTCGTTCCCCAGACATCTAAAGGGCTCAATTTTTAAAAACTAGAAAAAGCACCATTTTTAAGCATGAAATATAAACCTGAATCCGATTCTGACGTCCGTTTTATATTTGGGTGAAAAAAAATTTTCACCTCCGGACCTCAAAAATCCCTGACCCCGGCATCAGGAATTTCATTCCCCAGACACCAAAAGGGCTCAATTTTAAAAAACTACAAAAATCACCATTTTTAAGCATGAAATTTAACCCCAAATCCCATTCTGACGTCCGTTTTTACATTTGGGTCAAAAAAACAATTTCCGCCCTGCAGCTCAAAAATCCCTGACCCCGGCATCAGGAATTTCCTTCCCCAGACACCAAAAGGGCTCAATTTTTAAAAACTACAAAAAGCACCATTTTTACGCATGAAATTTAACCCCGAATCCCATTCTGACGTCCGTTTATATATTTGGGTGAAAAAAAAATTTTCACCTCCGGAGCTCAAAAATCCCTAATCCCGGCATCAGGAATTTCCTTCCCAAGACACCAAAATGGCTCAATTTTTAAAAACTCCAAAAAGCACCATTTTTAAGCATGAAATTTAAACCCGAATCCCATTATGACGTCCGTTTTTATATTTGGGTCAAAAAAATAATTTCAAATTCGGAGCTCAAAAATCCCTTACCCTGGCATCAGGAATTTCCTTTCCAGACACCAAAAGGGCTCAATTTATTAAAACTACAAAAAGCACCATTTCTAAGCATGAAATTTAACCCCGAATCCCATTCTGACGTCCATTTTTACATTTGGGTCAAAAAAAATTTTTCACCCCCGGAGCTCAAAAATCCCTTACCCCGGCAGCAGGAATTTCCTTCCCCAGAAAACAAAAGGGCTCAATTTTTGAAAACTTCAAAAAGCACCATTTTTAAGCTTGAAATTTAACCCCAAATCGCATTCTGACGTCGTTTTTTACATTTGGGTGAAAAAAAATTTTCACCTCCGGAGCACAAAAATCCCTGACCCCGGCATCAGGAATTTCCTTCCCCGGACACCAAAACGGCTCAATTTTTAAAAACTACAAAAAGCACCTTTTTAAAGCATGAAAATTAACCCCAAATCCCATTCTGATGTCCGTTTTTACATTTGGGTGAAACAAAAATTTTCACATCCGGAGCACAAAAATCCATGACCCCGGCATCAGGAATTTCCTTCCCC
>NW_024099811.1:0-3003 GCF_016545835.1 Crotalus tigris
TCACCGAAATGTAAAAACAGACGTCAGAATGCGATTCGGGGTTAAATTTCAAGCTTAAAAATGGTCCTTTTTTAGTTTTTAAAAATTGAGCCATTTTGTGTCCAGGGAAGGAAATTCCTGTTGCCGGGGTCAGGGATTTTTGTGCAGTGGAGGTGAAAATTTTTTTTTCACCCAAATATATAAACGGACGTCAGAATGGGATTCGGGGTTAAATTTCATGCTTAAAAAACGTGCTTTTTGTAGTTTTAAAAAATTGAGCCTTTTTGGTGTCCAGGGAAGGAAATTCCTGATGCCGGGGTCAGGGATTTTTGTGTGCCTCCGGAAGGTGAATTTTTTTTTTTTTCAACCAAATGTATAAACGACCGTCAGATTGGATTGGGTCGTTAAATTTCATGCATAAAAATGGTGCTTTTTGTAGTTTTTAAAATTTGAGCATTTGATGTCCAGGGAAGGAAAATTCCTGATAGCCGGTGTCAGGGATTTTTGTGCTCCGGAGGTGAAATTTTTTTTTTTCCAACCAAATGTATAAACGGACGTCAGATTGGGATTCGGGGTTAAATTTCATGCATAAAAATGGTGCTTTTCGTAGTTTAAAAAAACTGACCCATTTTGGTGTCGAGGGAAGGAAATTCCTGATGCCGGGGTCAGGGATTTTTGTGCTGCGGAGGTGAAAATTTTTTTTTGACCCAAATGTATAAACGGACGTCAGATTGGGATTCGGGGTTAAATTTCATGCATAAAAATGGTGCTTTTTGTAGTTTTTAAAAATTGAGCCATTTTGGTGTCCAGGGAAGGAAATTCCTGATGCCGGGGTCAGGGATTTTGGTGCTCCGGAGGTGAAATTTTTTTTTTCAACCAAATGTATAAACGGACGTCAGATTGGGATTCGGGGTTAAATTTCATGCATAAAAATGGTGCTTTTTGTAGTTTTTAAAAATTGAGCCATTTTGGTGTCCAGGGAAGGAAATTCCTGATGCCGGGGTCAGGGATTTTTGTGCTCCGGAGGTGAATTTTTTTTTTCAACCAAATGTATAAACGGACGTCAGATTGGCATTCGGGGTTAAATTTCATGCATAAAAATGGTGCTTTTTGTAGTTTTTAAAAATTGAGCCATTTTGATGTCCAGCGAAGGAAATTCCTGATGCCGGGGTCAGGGATTTTTGTGCTCCGGAGGTGAAAATTTTTTTTCAACCAAATGTATCACGGACGTCAGATTGCGTATTCGGTTACAATCTTCATGCTAATAATGGTGCTTTTTAGTTTTTAAACAAAAAACTGACCCATTTTGGTGATCGGGGAAGGAAATTCCTGATGCCGGGATTCCAGGGATTTTTGTGCTCCGGAGGTGAAAATTTTTTTTGACCCAAATGTATAAAACGGAATTCAGATTGGGATTCGGGGTTAAATTTCATGCATAAAAATGGTGCTTTTTGTAATTTTTAAAAATTGAGCCATTTTGGTGTCCAGAGAAGGAAATTCCTGATGCCGGGGTCAGGGATTTTTGTGCTCCGGAGGTGAAATTTTTTTTCAACCAAATGTATAAACGGACGTCAGATTGGGATTCGGGGTTAAATTTCATGCATAAAAATGGTGCTTTTTGTAGTTTTTAAAAATTGAGCCATTTTGGTTTCGAGGGAAGGAAATTCCTGATGCCGGGGTCAGGGATTTTTGTGCTACGGAGGTGAAATTAGTTTTTTCAACCAAATGGTTAAACGGACGTCAGATTGGGATTTCGGGGATAAAATTTCATGCATAAAATGGGGCTATTTTGTATTTTTAAAAACATTGAGCCTGTTGGTGTCCAGAGGAGGAAATTCCTAATGGCCCGGATCAGGAATCTTTTGTGCTCCAGAGGTGAAATTTTTTTTTTCAACCAAATGTATAAACGAGAACGTCGATTGGGATTCGGGGTTAAATTTCTGCGATAAAATGGTGCTTTTTTGTGGTTTTTAAAATTGAAGCTACCATTTTGGTGTCGCAGGGAAAGGACAAAATTCCTCATGCCGGAGTCAGGGATTTTTGGTCCGGAGGGTAATTTTTTTTTTTCAGACAATTATAACCGGACGTCAGATTGGTTCGGGGTTAAATTCATGCATAAAATGTGCTTTTTTGTAGTTTTTCAAAATTGAGCCGTTTTGGTGTCCAGGGAAGGAAATTCCTGATGCCGGGGTCAGGGATTTTTGTGCTCCGTAGGTGAAATTTTTTTTTTCAACCAAATGTATAAACGGACTTCAGATTGGGATTCGGGGTTAAATTTCGTGCATAAAAATGGTGCTTTTTGTAGTTTTAAAAAACTGACCCATTTTGGTGTCGAGGGAAGGAAATTCCTGATGCCGGGGTCAGGGATTTTTGTGCTCCGGAGGTGAAAAATTTTTTTTGACCCAAATGTATAAACGGAATTCAGAAGGGGATTCAGAGTTAAATTTCATGCTTAAAAATGGTGCTTTTTGTAGTTTTTAAAAATTGAGCCATTTTGGTTTCCAGGGAAGGAAATTCCTGATGCCGGGGTCAGGGATTTTTGTGCTCCGGAGGTGAAATTTTTTTTTTCAACCAAATGTATAAACGGACGTCAGATTGGGATTCGGGGTTAAATTTCATGCATAAAAATGGTGCTTTTTGTGGTTTTTAAAAAATGAGCCATTTTGGTGTCCAGGGAAGGAAATTCCTGATGCCGGGGTCAGGGATTTTTTTGCTCTGGAGGTGAATTTTTTTTTCAACCAAATGTATAAACGTACGTCAGATTGGGATTCGGGGTTGAATTTCATGCATAAAAATGGTGCTTTTTGTAGTTTTTAAAAATTGAGCCATTTTGTTGTCCAGGGAAGGAAATTCCTAATGCCCGGATCAGGGATTTTTGTGCTCCGGAGGTGAAATTTTTTTTTTCAACCAAATGTATAAACGGACGTCAGATTGGGATTCGGGGTTAAATTTAATGCATAAAAATGGTGCTTTTTGTGGTTTTTAAAAATTGAGCCATTTTGGTGTCCAGGGAAGGAAATTCCT
>NW_024099812.1:0-23260 GCF_016545835.1 Crotalus tigris
GCTGCTCAAAGCACGAAGCTAAAAACACCAGCCTGAAGATGACGAATGGGACTTCGTCGAAACGTCGCAAGACACTTCCAATTTTACGCGGGAGAAAACCCGAACAACCAAAGACCTATATATATATATATATATATATATATATATATATATATATATATATATATATCATTAAGAAAACCAAAATCATGGCATCCATCCCCCTCAATTCCTGGCAAATAGATGGGGAAGAAATGGAGGTAGTGACAGATTTTATTTTTCTGGGCTCCGAGATCATCTCAGATGGGGACTGCAGCCAAGAAATTAAAAGACGCTTGCTCCTGGGGAGGAAAGCTATGGCAAATCTAGACAGCCTACTAAAAGGCAGAGACATCACCCTGCCAACAAAAGTGCGGATAGTCCAGGCCATGGTTTTCCCAGTTGCAATGTATGGCTGTGAAAGTTGGACCATAAGAAAGGCTGAGCGCAAAAGAATGGAGGCCTTTGAACTCTGGTGCTGGAGAAGACTCCTGCGAGTCCCCTGGACTGCAAGGCGATCCAACCGGTCAGTCCTAGAAGAGATCAACCCCGACTGCTCTTTAGAAGGCCAGATTCTGAAGTTGAAACTCAAATACTTTGGCCACCTAATGAGAAGGAAGGACTCACTGGAGAAGGGCCTGATTCTGGGAAAGATGGAGGGCAAGAGAAGAAGGGGATGACAGAGAAGGAGGTGGCTGGAGGGAGTCACTGAAGCAGTAGGTGTGAACTTAAATGGACTCCAGAAGATGGTAGAGGACAGGAAGACCTGGAGGAACGTTGTCCATGGGGTCGCGATGGGTCGGACACGACTTCGCAATTAACAACAACAATATATATATATATATATATATATATATATATATATATATATATATATATATATATTATCCAAATACACTGTATATAATAGAACAAAATAGAACAAACGAAAGATTGATATAATAGAACAAACGAAAGATTGAGTCAAGATGATGGAACAACCTGGGAAATATATCTGCGATGCTTTCACCCTCCTATCCAGCAGCTCAGCCACGGTGTCCCAAGGATGTAATTAATTAAAAGCAATCAAGATTGCAGCTGCAAGGGACGGATCAAAGGTCTGCTTGCTTTTTTACTGTTCGATGCAGATGAAAAGCAAGATTTAGGAACTACGGGAGATGACTTGGGAGAAACATCCAGAAGCTATTAAGATAACAGGGCAGACGCAGGCTTTGAGCTGAGGGGGGACGGAAAATATGAGAAGCGAAATTAGAAAGGCTGGCTCCTTTCCAATTTCCTAGAATGTAAGAAGGAATGAAAGATAAGCACAGTCAGACATAGGAACAAGGTTCTCTTGCAATAGCCGATCACCCTAAAGTAAATTAGAAGTAGTCCTTGACTTAATAATAATAAAGTTGGAAGGGACCTTGGAGGTCGTCTAGTCCAACCCCCTGCTCAGGCAGGAAACCCTATACCATTTCAAACAAATGGCTGTCCAGTCTCTTCTTAAAGACTTCCAGTGTTGGAGCCTTCACCGCTTCTGGAGGCAGGTAGTTCCACGGGTTAATTGTTCTCAATGTTAGGAAATTCCTCCTTAGTTCCAGGTTGCTTCTCTCCTTGGTTAGTTTCCATCCGTTGCTTCTCGTCCTGCCTTCAGGCGCTTTGACTTACGACCACCAACTGACCCAAATTTCTGTTGCTAAGAGAAACAATGGCAAAGTGAGTCGTTTTACAACCTTCTTGCCACAGCAGACACGTGAATCACTGCAGTCGTTAAGTTAGCAACATGGTTGTGAAGTGAATCGGGCTTCCATCATTGACTTTGCTTGTCAAAAGGTCGCAAATAAATACGAGTCAGTGGCCAAGCATCTGAATTTGGATCACGGGACTGTGAAGGTTGCTGAGATGGTTATGAATGTGAAAAAGGGTCATAAGTCCCTTTTTTATTTCCAGTGCCCCTGGGACCTTGAACGGTCACAAAACAAAATGGCGGTAGGCTGAGGACCGTGACTGAGCCTGACAATGGTCGTCACAAGTCAGGATAGTCGTAAAGGAGTTTCATCATGTGACCGGACCCAATTTTGCAATATGGTAGCAGTCATTCAGCAAATGCCGGGGTGATGAATAGCAATAGCAATCCCACGTAGACTTATATACCGCTTCACAGTGCTTTACAGCCCTCCCTACGCGGTTTACAGAGTCAGCCTATGACCCCTTAACAATCTGGGTCCTCATTTTACCCATCTCGGAAGGACGGAGGGGTGAGTCAACCTTGAGCTGGTCCAGATCGAACTCCAGGCAGTGGGCAGAGTTTGCCTGCAATAACTGCATTCTAGCCACTGCACCTTCTAAGAGGGAGGGAGGGAGGGAGGGAGGGAGGGAGGGAAGGAAGGAATAGCAATTGCAATAAAACTTAGACTTATATACTGCTTCATAGTGCTTTACAGCACTCTCTAAGCGGTTTACAGAGTCAGTGTATTGCCCGCCAACAATCTGGGTCCTCATTTTACCCACCTTAGAAGGATGGAAGGCTGAGTCAACGTTAAACCCCGTCAGGATTGAACTCCAGGCTGTGGGCAGAGTCAGCCTGCAATACTGCATTCTAACCACTGCACCTTCATGGAGGGAGGGAGGGAGGGAAGGAAGGAAAAAAGGAAGGAAGGAATAGCAATAGCCCTTAGATTTATATACCACTTCACAGTGCTTTACAGCCTCTCTCTAAGCAGTTTACAGAGTCAGCATTTTGCCCCCCAACAATCTGGGTCCTCATTTTACCCATCTCGGAAGGACGGAGGGGTGAGTCAACCTTGAGCTGGTCCAGATCGAACTCCAGGCAGTGGGCAGAGTTTGCCTGCAATAACTGCATTCTAGCCACTGCACCTTCTAAGAGGGAGGGAGGGAGGGAGGGAGGGAGGGAGGGAAGGAAGGAATAGCAATTGCAATAAAACTTAGACTTATATACTGCTTCATAGTGCTTTACAGCACTCTCTAAGCGGTTTACAGAGTCAGTGTATTGCCCGCCAACAATCTGGGTCCTCATTTTACCCACCTTAGAAGGATGGAAGGCTGAGTCAACGTTAAACCCCGTCAGGATTGAACTCCAGGCTGTGGGCAGAGTCAGCCTGCAATACTGCGTTCTAACCACTGCACCTTCATGGAGGGAGGGAGGGAGGGAAGGAAGGAAAAAAGGAAGGAAGGAATAGCAATAGCCCTTAGACTTATATACCGCTTCACAGTGCTTTACAGCCTCTCTCTAAGCAGTTTACAGAGTCAGCCTATGACCCCTTAACAATCTGGGTCCTCATTTTATCCACCTTAGAAGGATGGAAGGCTGAGTCAACGTTAAACCCCGTCAGGATTGAACTCCAGGCTGTGGGCAGAGTCAGCCTGCAATACTGCATTTTAACCACTTGCACCTTCATGGAGGAGGGAATGGAGGGAAGGAAGGAAAACGAAGGAAGGAATAAGCATCGACCTTAGATTTATATACCACTTCACAGTGCTTTACAGCCTCTCTCTAAGCAGTTTACGAGTCAGCATTTTGCCCCCCAACAATCTGGGTCTCATTTTACCCATCTCGGAAGGGACGGAGGGGTGGAGTCAACCTTGAGCTGGTCCCAGGATCGAACTCAGGCAGTGGGCAGAGTTTTGCCTGCAATAACTCATTCTTAGCCACTGGGGGCACCTTCTAATAGGGGAGGGAGGGAGGGGGAGGGCGGGGAGGGAGTGAGGGAAGGAAGGAATAGCAATTGCAATAAAACTTAGACTTATATACTGCTTCATAGTGCTTTACAGCACTCTCTAAGCGGTTTACAGAGTCAGTGTATTGCCCGCCAACAATCTGGGTCCTCATTTTACAGACCTGGGAAGGAT
The DNA here is from genome assembly GCF_016545835.1 of Crotalus tigris. Taxonomy (NCBI): domain Eukaryota; kingdom Metazoa; phylum Chordata; class Lepidosauria; order Squamata; family Viperidae; genus Crotalus; species Crotalus tigris. The sequence goes on from NW_024099812.1 coordinate 3,871, forward strand.
GGAAGGCTGAGTCAACCTTGAACTCCATCAGGATTGAACTCCAGGGTGTGGGCAGTTTGACTGTAGTACTCCATTCTAACCACTCCACCTTCAGGGAGGGAGGAAAGGAGGGAGGGAGGGAAGGAGGGAGGGAGGGAGACAAAAAAGGAAGAAAAGAAAGAAGGAAGGAAGGAGGGAAGGAAGAAAGAAAGAAGGAAAGAAAAAAAGAAAGAAAGAAAGAAGGAAGGAAGGAAGGAAGGAAGGAAGGAAAGAAAGAAGGAAGGAAGGAAGAAAAAGAAAGAAAGAAAGAAGAAGGAAGGAGGGAGGAAAAAGAAGGAAAGAAAGAAAGAAGGAAGGAGGAAGGAAAGAAAGGAAGGGAAGACAGGAGGGAAGGAAGAAGAAAGAAGGAAGAAAGGAAGGAATGCAAAGGAGAAAGAAAGAAGGAGGAAGAAGGAAGGAAGGAAAGAAAGAAAGAAAAAAGGAAGGAAAGAAAGAAGGAAGGAGGGAAGAAAGAAAGAAGGAAGAAAGAAGGAAAGAAAGAAGGAAGGAAGGAAGGAGGAAGGGAGGGAAGGAAGGAAGAAAGAAGGAAGGAAAGAAAGAAAGAAAGAAAGGAATAGCAATAGCACTTAGACTTATATACTGCTTCACAGTGCTTTCCAGCCCTCTCTAAGCGGTTTACCGAGTCAGCAGATTGCCCCCAACAATCTAGGTCCTCATTTTACAGACCTGGGAAGGACGGAAGGCTGAGTCAACCTTGAGCTGATGAGAGTCGAACGGCCGAACTGCCGGCAGCCGGCAGTCAGCAGAATTAGCCTGCAGTACCGCACTCTAACCAATGCGCCACCACAGCTCTTCAGCAAAACCCATTGCTCATTATGGTTGTTGTTTTTTTTTCTCTTCAAAAGCCAGAAGCAAATGCCGATTTCCAGAAAAAAAAACATTGCAAATCGCAGTTATGTAACTACGGGGTACTCCACAAAGGGGTGGACGTGTAGGCCGGTTTGCCAAGCCCCCCCAAAATTGGTCACGTGACTGCAGGGAGAGGGGGTGTTGGATGTTATAAATTCAGAACTGGGTTTTGGAGAGTCTGTCATAAGCTAAGTGACCAGTCATCAACTGAGGACCGCCTGTACTGTGCTTCTATGTAGTCTATTTTTTGATCTGTTTGAATAGAAAAGAGCTGGAAGGGACCTTGGAGGTCTTCTAGTCCAGCCCCCTGCTCAAGCAGGAGAACCTACACCATCTCAGACAGGTGATTGTCCAGTCTCTTCTTAAAAACTTCCAGTGATGGAGCATCCACGATTTCTGGTGGCAAGCTGTTCCACTGGTTGATTGTCCTCCCTGTCAGGAAGTTTCTCCTTAAATCCAGATTGCTTCTCTCTTTACTCAGTTTCCAACCATTGTTTCTTGTCTTGTCTTCTGGTGCTTTGGAGAATAATTTGACCCCCTCCTCTTTGTGACAGCCCCTCAAATACTGGAATACTGCTATCATGTCACTCCCAAGTCCTTCTTTTCACTACTAGACTAGTCAAAGCCAAGTCCTGCAGCCGTTCTTCATATGTTTTAGTCTCCAGGCCTTGGATCATCTTAGTTGCTCTTTTCTGAATTTTTTTCCAAACTCTCATCATCTTTTTTTGTGATAAGGTGACCAAAAGTGGCTGCAGCATTCCAGGTGTGGTCTTACTAGGGCTTTATAAAGCGGTACTAATACTTTGGATGAATTTGAGTCTACGCCTCTGTTGATGCAACCTGGCTGAGCCAGGCAGAACTTCGGATTGTGCTGTTATTTCCAACATCTTGACTATGTCCTCTGGATATCCCTGCAGCTCTGGGACCTCATAAACATGGAAAAGATACTAGCCTTGGTAAACCCAATAGGATGTATACTGCATCCAGTTTTGGTCACCGCGATGTAAAAAAGATGTTGAGACTCTAGAAAGAATACAGAGAAGAGCAACAAAGATGATCAGGGGACTGGAGGCTAAAGCATATAAGGAACAATTGCTGGAATTGGGTATGTCCAGTTTAATGAAGAGAAGGATGAGGGGGGACATGATAGCAGCCTTCCAGTATCTCAGGGGCTGCCCCAAAGAAGAGGGAGTCAAGCTATTTTCCAAAGTGCCTGAAGGCAGGACAAGAAGCAAGGGATGGAAACTAATCAAGGAGAGAAGCAACCTAGAACTAAGGAGAAACTTCCTGACTGCTAGAACAATTAACCAGTGGAACAGCTTGCCTCCAGAAGCAGTGAATGCTCCAACACTGGAAGTTTTTAAGAAGAGACTGGACAGCCATTTGTCCGAAATGATGTAGGTTTTCCTGCTTGAGCAGGGGATTGGACTAGATGACCTCCAAGGTCGCTTCCAACTTTACTATTATTATTATTAAGAAGCTGGAAAAAAAATAGGGATATTTTTGGATTAAAAGCAACAACACTGTAGAGACTTTTATTTCCCAGTTTCTTGAGCTTCCAAGAAGCCTGAGAAAGTGTTTTAAACGGATCTCTCTGTTCTGGGTGCTTTATCACTTGAGATTTTTAAGAAGAGACTAGACAGTCACTTGTCTGAAATGACATAGGGACTCCTTGCTTGAGCAGGGGGCTGGACTAGAAGACCTCCCAGGTCCCTTCCAGCTCTATTCTAATCTGATCTCTTTCAGGCTTCAGTATCCCAATATTAAAATATTTTTTTTCTTCCTTTCCCACCTAAATGAGTTGTCGTCGCTTGATTTTTCTAGAGAGTTGGTCTCTTTCCGGAAAATTCAGGCCAGGGAATTCTGGGAATTGACGTCCAGACACCTCTTAAAGTTCGCAACGTTGAGAAGCTCAATTTTCACCTGATGCTTCAGTGGATATAATTGTAATAAGAACGAACTGTGCGCACATAATCTCTGCCAATAAACAAGTGACTTTGGCAGTTGCCAATAATTCATTTCCCCCCCCCCTGTACTTCCTCTGAAATTGGTTGGTGTGCAGGGATTCTTTTATATATATATTAGGCTGGCTTTGTGCCTAAGGTGGGACTAGAATTCCCACTCTCCTGTTTCCTAGCCTGGTGCCTTAACCTCTACAGCAAATTGGCTCTCTGTTATTTTTACATATTGTGCCTCTGACTCGGAGCAACTGCCTGGACACGTCCCTGCAGCTTTCTTGGCAAGATTTTATTTAGGATTGTAATATTCACCGACTTGTTTGTTTGTTTGATATATTGGAGAGTCAGCCTAGTGTACCAAGGGTGCCTTTTTTTTCAGGAGGCAGCTGGACTGTGGAAAGTCACCCCCCCCCCACAGAGAAGGAAATATTAAAAGGGCAGAATATTATATTTTGTCAAAGGATCTTAAAGAGTCAGAAAAGCAGGCCCAGTTTTTCTTCATAGCCCCAAGTCTCCCTCCCCCAAGCAGAAATCAGCTCTCTGGAAATGCAGATGTAAATAATCCAGGAAGATTGGAGGCCCCCAGCTAGAAGCTCAAGAAGACAAAGACACCTAAAATCTACATACCCCACCCAAACTCTAAGACAGGACATAATAGGATTAACCCACAGATGCCAAAGGGGCACACTCAGACTCAGGTCAAAGTACACGACACAGGAAATACAAAGCCTCAAACAGGAACAGGAAACAACTCCAAACAAAAGGCTCCAGAAGGTATAAAAACCCACTCCCTACATGTGCTCTCTCTCTTTTCTTCCAGAGCCATCTTTCTGTCTGGCTGTCCTCTTCAATAAACTGCAACCTTCTTTCTAAAGCAGTCACCATGTAGTTTATTCCTGGCTTGGACTGGACCCTGATGAAGACTTTTCCTTCTACAGAACTTTCTTGTTTTTCCTTTGAAGACGTTTCGCTTCTCATCCAAGAAGTTTCTTCAACTCTGACTGGATGGTGGGGAATGGAACGAATTATACTCCTTGCAGACAGCCTGGTGTGGTGATGAAGGTGCTGGGGACTTGGGGAACTCTGGACTCTGAATTCTAGTCACGAAAACCAGCTGGGCCAATCACCAGGAGATGGTGAGTTCTAGTCCCATCTTAGGTATGAAAGGCAGCTGGCTGACTTTGGGCCAATCACAGGAGATGATGTGTTCTAGTCCCACCTTAGGCATTAAACCTGGCTTGTTGATTTTGAGTCAGTTATTAGGAGATGGTGAGTTCTAGTCCTGCCTTAGGCACAAAAACTGGCTGGGTGACTTTGGCCCAATCACAGAAGTTAGGGTGTTCTAACCTCATCTTAGGCATTAAACCTGGTGTTGAAGGAAAAGTCTTCATCGTGGTTCAGTCCAAGCTGGGAATAAACATGGCGACTGCTTTAGAAAGAAGTTTGCAGTTTATTGAAGAGGAGAGCCATACAGAAAGATTGGCTCTGGAAGAAAAGAGAGCGAGCACATGTAGGGAGTGGGTTTTTATACCTTCTGGAGCCTTTTGTTTGGAAATGTTTCCTATTCCTGTTTGAGGCTATTTCCTGTGTCATGTATTCTGACCTGAGTCTGGGTGTGCCCTTTGTCATCTGTGGGTTAATCCTATGATGTCCTGTCTTAGAGTTTGGGTGGGGTATGTAGATTTTAGGTGTCTTGGTCTTCCTAAGCTTCTAGCTTCGACCTTCCTGAATGGATTATGATATCTGCATTTCTACAGAGCTGGATTCTGCTTGGGGGAGGGAGACTTGGGGCTGTTAAGAAAAAACTGGGCATGCTTTCCTGCTTGTCTAAGATCCTTTGACGAAATATATTTTCCTGCCCTTTTAATATTTCCTTCTCTGGGGGGGGGGGCTGACTTCCCACACTGGCTTGGTGATTTTGAGTGAGTGAGACAGGAGACCGTGAGTTCTAGTCCTGTCTTTGGCACAAAAGCCCACTGGGAGACTGAGCCAATCACAGGGAGACTGTGAGTTCCAGTCTCCCCTGTTAAGCTTCCATCCAGTCCTTCCTATCCTGCCCTCAGGTGTTTTGGAAAGTAAGTCAATCCCCTCTTCCCTGTGGCAGCTTTTTAAGTATCATGTCTCCTGTTGGAAGTCAGCAGAGAAGGAAATATTTTGGGGGGATATTAAAAAGGTCAGAATATTATATTTCCCCAAAGGAATAATGACAAATCTTGGGCAAAGACAGCCCCAAGTCTCCCTCCCCCAAATAGAAGCCAAGCAGGCCAGCTCTGTAAAAATGCAGATTTGATCATCCTTTCAGATAGGCTGGAACCAGGAAGCTTAGAGCTGATGAGATTAGAAAGACAAAGATCCCTAGAATCAACAATCCCTCACCCAAAAAATTCAACACAGGACATAGCCATCAGCCCCAATCCCAGGGAAGCAGGACATGACCTTTGGGACATAATAGGATTAACCCACCACCATTAGAATACCAGAAAAGGACACACTCAAAAGCTCAGGTCAAAGTTCATGCCAAAGGAACAGGAAACAATTCCAAATAACAAAAGCCCAAGAAGGTATAAAAACCCACCACTGCCAGCAACATGTGGTCAGCTTTCCCAGAGCCACCTTTCTGTCTGGCTCTGCTCTTCAATAAACTACAATCTTCTTTCTAAAGCAGCCTCCATTTTGTTTATTCCCAGCTTGGACTGCACCCTGATGGAGATTTTTCTTTCAATGCTCCCCTTAGCCTTCTCTTCTTTGCGTTCAATATATCCCGTTCCCTTGGCTGTTCATCTCACGATTTAGTCTCCAGACCCTTTATTATCTTGGTTGCTCTTCCCTGCAATCTTTCTAAAGCAGTCTCCATTTTGTTTATTCCTGGCTAGGACTGGACCCTGATGAAGATTTTTCTTTCAACGCTCCCCTTAGCCTTTTCTTCTTTGCACTCAAGATATCCCATTTCCTTGGCTGTTCATCTCACGATTTAGTCTCCAGACCCTTTATTATCTTGGTTGCTCTTCTCTGCAATTTTTCTAGGGCCTCTGCATCTTTTTTTTTTTTAAAAAAAAGCAGATTTAAACCTGCTCTTTGACTTCTCTTGCTATTGCTTCAACAGCAAGTTTTTCCAACAGCTCTTAACATCTCCTTGTGCATCCCAAACACTGTGCATGGACCCTTGACTAATTCTTTGAAAATCTCCTTGAAATTAATTGCTGCTTTTCAAAGTGGAATATGACCAAACGAGAAACCATCAAGTGCATATTCATTAAATGACTCATCTGCTCTAATGCTGCCCTGTTCTTAGTCTCTCTCTCTCTCTGTGTCTCTGCATGAAATCTTTGATGACACATGATTTATGCTTTAGCAACTGTGGCCAAAAAAAAAAAGGGGGGGGAGAACATTGGAAACTGAAGGGAATAGGCTGATGTTAGAATGTCCTGGAAAGGTTAAAAGCAGGGGTCTCCAAACATGAAAACTTTAAGACTTGGGGGACTGGGCTGGGGAATTCTGGGAGTTGAAGTCCACAAGTCTTATAGACTAGACTAGACTAGACTAGACTAGACTAGACTAGACTAGACTGGAATGCAATGCAATGGAATAGAACAGAAAATATGGAATGGAATGCAATAGAATAGAATAGAATAGAATAGAATAGAATAGAATAGAATAGAATAGAATAGAATAGAATAGAATAGAATTATGGGATAGAATAGAATAGAATAGAATAGAGAATGGAATGGAATGGAATAGAATAGAATAGAATAGAATAGACTATAAGGACGAGGGGGGGACATGATAGCAGTCTTCCAGTATCTCAGGGGCTGCCCACAAAGAAGAGGAAGTCAAGCTGTTCTCCAAAGCACCTGAAGGCGGGACAAGAAGCAATGGAGGGAAACTAATCAAGGAGAGAAGCAACCTAGAACTAAGGAGAAACTTCCTGACAGTGAGAACAATTAATCAGTGGAACAACCTGCCTCCAGAAGCAGTAAATGCTCCAACACTGGAAGTTTTTAAGAAGAGACTGGACAGCCATTTGTCCGAAATGGTATAGGGTTTCCTGCCTGAGCAGGGGGTTGGACTAGATGACCTCCAAGGTCCCTTCCAACTTTACTACTACTACTATTACTACTACTACTACTACTACTACTACTACTATTATTATTATTATTATTATTATTATCTTCCCATCCAGAGTTCTCACCCTACGCTATTTAAAATAAGGATTCATAATTACAATTATGAAAGCAGTACGATTGTTGAATATGTTGCAATCGCAATAAATTATTCCGATGTTCCTTTTTGCTTTAATGACGGGGGTCTAGCTGAGGCCCATCCCTTGTCAGGTGAAAAGGGTTGGCCACCTTGTAGAGGCATGCTAAGTTCTGCTCATGGGGGGGGGGACAAATAAATGAGATTTTCCTGTAAGCCATCAGAAACAAGTGCTGTTTTTTTACAGCCAGCTGGACCTCATCACGTCCTGTTCCCGTTTGCAAGCCATTGTGCTTGGCAGAGCGATGGAATTTGTTAAGCCAAAAACAACTTATTTGGGGAGTGAAGCAAGGTCAGCTTTATCAACAGTCGAGGAATCAGCCAAAGGGGATGGAGAGTTCCACCCAAACCGGGTTCAGGAGAAGAGCAAGGTCAGGATATGGGTCAATCCTAGACCCCCAGAATGGTCTCTAGAGAGAATAGAATAGAATAGAATAGAATAGAATAGAATAGAATAGAATAGAATAGAATAGAAAATATGGAATGGAATAGAATGGAATGGAATGGAATAGAATAGAATAGAATAGAATAGAATAGAATAGAATAGAATAGAATAGAATAGAATAGAATAGAATAGAATAGAATAGAGTATAGAGTAGAGTAGAGTAGAGTGGGATAGGATAGGATAGGATAGAGCTGGAAGGGACCTTAGAGGTCTTCTAGTCCAGCCCCCTCCTCAAGCAAGAGAACCTATACCGTCTCTGACAGGTGAATGTCTAGTCTCTACTTAAAAATCTCCAGTGTTGGAGCACCCACAATTTCTGGTGGCAAGCTGTTCCACTGGTTGATTGTCCTCCCTGTTAGGAAGTTTCTCCTTAGTTCCTGGTTGCTTCTCTCCTCGATCAGTTTCCAACCATTGTTTCCTCTCCTGCCCTCTGGTGCTTTGGAGAATAACGTGACCCCCTCCTCCTCTTTGTGGCAGCCCCTCAAATATGAGAATACTGCTTTCAGGTCGCCCCTGTTTCTTCTTTTCTTCAGACTAGCCAAACCGAAGTCCCGCAGCCGTTCTTCGTACGTTTTGGTCTCCAGGTCTTGGATCATCTTAGTTGCTCTTCTCTAAATTGTTTTCCAAACTCTCAACATCTTTGTTGTGATAGGGTGACCAAAACTGGCTGCAATATTCCAGGGGTGGCCTCACTAGGGATTTATAAATCGGTACTAATACTTCGCGTGATCTTGATTCTACGCCTCTGTTGATGCAACTCAGGATTGTATTAGCTTTTCTTGGCTGCTGCTGCTGCACACAGCTGGCTCATGGTCAAGGAATCATCCCCTAGGATTCCGAGGTCGAGAAACATATGAAATAAAGCTATTATTTTTGATGCTCCATCTTCTCCAGATAACCCGCGTTTTTTCTGTGAATCTGGCTTCATCCTTAAACCAGATGGATTGTTTTGCTTTAGTTCAGACTGAGCGGTGTACTTTTGTATCAATAGCAACTCTTGAATCAACTGTTATTCTCAGGCAAGCATTTTCTGCCCCAGTACAGGTAGTCCTCAACTTCTAAGAGTTTGTTTAGTAACCATTCAAAGTTACAACAGCACTGGAAAAAAAAGGGATTTATCACCAGTTTTCACACGGCCGCTGCAGCATCCCCATGGTCCACCGAATCAAAATTCAAACGCACGGCAAGCGATGCATATTTATGACGGTTGTAGTGTCCCAGATCTCCAACATTACACAGCTGATAATTACAAAGAGCTGCTCTTGGTGCATTCCTGCTTTAGATTCTTTAGCTTGGCACAAATGGCATAAAATAGCATTTTCTGAATTCCGAGGGCAGATGAAAAGTCTTTAAGGCTTATATGTGTATTTGGGACACTCAGCTCAGATGCGGATGTGTGTTGAGTCTTCCAAAATACACAGGCAGAAAAAATATATATGACAGAATGAATGCAGAAGCCATTAACGTTGACCTTTTAAGGTTTCCAAGATCTGATCTTTCTTCTTACCCTATCTCAGGCTTTTAATCCAAATAGAAATAGCAGTACTTTTTCTGGGTGGGAGAAAGGCTATTAAAATGATGAGTTCCTTTACGATGTGAAAGTAAACAGGACGTTTTGAAAAATGTCCCTCTTAGACCGTTGGTTTTTTATTAAATGTGGACATGTCTGGGCTGAAAGTCAAATATGCCATTCCATTCCAGAACTAAAGATAATTGGCAGGACGGGGAAAATATTTGATCCTTTTGGCATTTGGAGATGATGGTTTTGGTCCTTTTTTTTCTTTCCTTCCTTGTTTGTTTGACTGGTGTTATGATCAGCTAACCCAGCATGATCGGGTGCATTTGTTTCACAATAGGATCATGATACAAAACAGTTGAGATGTTGAGACTCTAGAAAGAGTGCAGAGGAGAGCAACAAAGATGATTAGGGGACTGGAGGCTAAAACATATAAGGACCGGTTGCTGGAATTGGATATGTCTAGTTTAATGAAGAGAAGGACGAGGGGGGACAGGATAGCAGCCTTCCAATATCCCAGGGGCTGCCCCAAAGGAGAGGGAGTCAAGCTATTCCCCAAAGCACCAGAAGGCAGGACAAGAAGCAACAGATGGAAACTAATCAAGGAGAGAAGCAACCTGGAACTAAGGAGAAACTTCCCAACAGTTGGAACAATTAACCAGGGGAACTCCTTGCCTCCAGAAGCTGTGAATGTGCCAACACTGGAAGTTTTTAAGAACAGACTGGACAGCCATTTGTCTGAAATGGTATAGGTTTTCCTGCCTGAGCAGGGAGTTGGACTAGATGACCTCCAAGGTCTTTTCCAACATCATCATCATCATCATCATCAATCATCACCATCATCATCATCGACATTATTATTATTATTATTATGGATCATCACACAGTCAGCCAGATGTTCAGACTGGATTTGGCATTTTGTCTACCTATCGAGTCCTTACCCAGGACCTGGGATAGGCAGATGTGGATGTTTGATGGTATTACAGATATCGTCGCAGGATGGAAGCAGTTCCTAGCAAGGCCGCCTTTTGCAATTGACTAATAGCGAATTTGTCAATGCCAATGATGTGTTCAAGTGGTGCTCCAGTTGTTTTGGGATTGCACCCAAGGCGCCTATGACTATTGGTGCTACCCTTGCTTGCTTTTGCCACAGTCTTTCTATTTCTATTTATAGGTCTATTATTATTATTATTATTATCAATCATCGCACAGTCAGCCAGATGTTCAGACTGGATTTGGCATTTTGTCTACCTATCGAGTCCTTACCCAGGACCTGGGATAGGCAGAAGTAGATGTTTGATGGTATTACAGGTATCGTCGCAGGATGGAAGCAGTTCCTAATAAGGCCGCCTTTTGCAATTGACTAATAGCAAATTTGTCAATGCCAATGGTGTTCAAGTGGTGCTCCAGTTGTTTTGGGATTGCGCCCAAGGAGCCTATGACTATTGGTACTACCCTTGCTTGCTTTTGCCACAGTCTTCTATTTCTATTTGTAGGTCTTTGTATTTTGTTATCTTCTCCAGTTCTTTCTCTCTATTCTGCTGTCTCCAGGCACTGCCACATCCACTATCCAGACTTTTTTTGTCTTTCTTATCGACAATTGTTAAGTCTGGGGTGTTATGTTGCAGGTGCTTGTCTGTTTGAATTCTGAAGTCCCAGAGCAGTTTAATTTTATCATTTTCTATGACTTTCTCTATTTTATGATCCCACCAGTTTTTGCTTACAGGCAAATGAGATTTTTTGCAGATCTTCCAATGCACCATTGTTGCTACTTTGTCATGTCGCTGCTTGTAATCAGTCTGTGCAATCTTCTTGCAACAGCTTACCAAGTGGTCCACTGTTTCTTCAGCTTCTTTGCATAGGCGGCACTTACTGTCTGTTGCTGTCTTCTCCATTTTGACTTTGTATGCATTTGTCCTTAAAGCTTGGTCTTGTGCAGCCAGAATTAATCCCTCGGTCTCTTTCTTCAATTTTCCTGCTCTTAGCCATTGCCAGGTTTTATTATTATCTGCTTTCCCAGCTATTTTTTTAATGTATTGGCCATGTAGTGCTTTGTTTTCCCATGCCTCTATTCTGTTCTTCATTTGGTCTTTCTTGTAGGCCAGTTTGGTCTCTCCAGTAGTCAGTAAGCCTTCCTGATATACTAATTTCAGTGCATCTTCATCATTGTTCTTCAGATATTCTTCCAAAGCCATTTTTTCTTCTTCAACCATCTGATGTACTTGTAGCATTCCATGCCCACCTATTTGCCTTGGTAGATAAGTCTATCAATGTCACTGCGTGGATGAAGGGCATGATTCATTGTCATTATTTTTCTGGTCTGCCTATCCATTGCTTTTAGTTCTGCTTGAGTCCAGTCCACTATTCCAGCTGTGTACCTAATTACTGGAATTGCCCAGGTGTTGATTGCCTTTATGGTATTTCCTCCATTGAGTTTGGACTTTAAGATCTTCTTCACTCTCTTGATGTATTCACCTCTAATCTTTTTCTTGACTTCAGTGTGCTTGATGTTGTCAGCTTGAAGGATACCCAAGTATTTGTAGTACTCTTCCTCATCCAGACTCTTAATGTTATTTTCGTGGGGCATCTTGATTCCTTCAGTTTTCACTATTTTTCCTTGTTTGATAGTAAGTGTGGCACATTTGTCCAAGCCAAACTCCATTACAATATCTTGGCTATATATACGGACAGTGTTGAGCAGCGATTCTATTTCAGATGATGTTTTTCCATACAGCTTCAGATCATCCATGTAAAGGAGATGGGATAGTCTAGCAGATGTTTTTGATGTTTGATAACCATGTCCTGAGTTATTCAGTATTGTTGACAGAGGAAACAGTGCAATAACAAATAGTAATTATTATTATTATTATTATCAATCATCGCACAGTCAGCCAGATGTTCAGACTGATTTGGCATTTTGTCTACCTATCGAGTCCTTACCCAGGACCTGGGATAGGCAGAAGTAGATGTTTGATGGTATTACAGGTATCGTCGCAGGATGGAAGCAGTTCCTAATAAGGCCGCCTTTTGCAATTGCCTAATACCAAGTGGTCCACTGTTTCTTCAGCTTCTTTGCATAGGCGGCACTTACTGTCTGTTCCTCGCCTTGTTGGACTTGATCTGTAGTAACAGATCATTATTTCTTTGTTTTCCATCACTGTGTATCTGCGACGGGTAAACACCTTTTCTTCCAGTAGTTCTGGCAGCTGCTGGCCCTGGTTGCTCAGCCAACAGTCCTGAGTCCTGTAACCCATTTTTCACCAGATATCCAGGAACTCCAATATCTAGTGCGGACCTTGTTAACCCGGGCGACGTTCGAGCCGGTATGGCATTCTGCAATTTACGTCTCACCATATTTTTTATGGGAGAGACACTCTTTGTCTGACTCCTCTGATGAGACCTGTCCAGTATGGTTGAACCTCTGGCATAGCTCTCATCTTCCTCAGAGTACACAAGCCCCACAACCACGTCAAGGTAGTGCATTATTATTATTATTATTATTATTATTATTATTATTATTATTATTATTATTACTATTATTATCTCCTCAAAACACCCCTCAAAAAATTAATGGCACTGAAATTCAGTCTAAATCTTAAACCTTTGGATTAAAACAAGCTCCTTCTAATGGAAGGGCCTAATCAACTCCAGCCATAGATTTGAAATACAGAATGACTGAATTATGGTGACGTGTCAAATCAAATTTGGGATCTTGGGATTCTTTTTGAAAACTTGTCAAATTTGTGCACACATCGAGCCAAATCAACCCAGGCCTTAACTATTCTGTTTCATTTCAATTGGCTCTGAATCCAGTTTATTAGATTGCCTTATAATTATATACTTGGGGCCAGATTATTTGAAGAACTGTGTCAGAGCATGCACAGTCTTATTGTGCTGAGATAACCCAGGATTAAACAGAGTAAACAGTGGTCTATATTAAATGGTGGTTTTATCTTACACTATCTACAATATCATACACCAGGAACAATATACATACATGTGGTAGTACAGCAGAATCCAACACACAGCAGTTACAGCAGGAAACGGACGAGAGAACACAGCAGCAAAGCCTTCCCTTTTATACTCAGGCTCTTAAAGGGATACAGACCCTGCTTACACTTAAACAGACACTGCTGAGTCATTCCTATCATTGTATCATCCACCTTATGTTACATTAGCTGGTTAGCCTTTAAATCAGAGGTCCCCAACCTTTTGGGCACCGAGGACCGGTTCTGTGGACAGGGGTTTTTCTGTGGACTGGAGGGTGTGTGGTTTTGTGTGTTGCCTGCATCCCACAGATGGGGCTTTGCTTGTTTGTGTGGATCGGTTGCTGGCATGCTGCAGTCCGGTACTGGTCCACGGATTAGGGACCCCTGCATTAAATCATTACCCTGACAAATTGGCTCTACCTATTCTATCCACCCAGCTCACCAAGACAGAAAGGCAGGGCGTGCTACGGGTCCCATCGATTAGGGATTGTCATGTGACGGAACCACCAAAAAGGACCCCAAAGATGCTTTTTCAGGAGGCAACTGGACTTTCTTGTTTTTCTTTGAAGACGTTTCACTTCTCATCCCAGAAGCTTCTTCAGCTCTGACTGGATGGTGGAGAAGGGAAGGATTTATACTCCTTGCAGACAGCTGGTCATTTCCTTCCATTCCCCACCACCCAGTCAGAGCTGAAGAAGCTTCTTGGATGAGAAGCGAAACATCTTCAAAGAAAAACAAGAAGTACAGTTGCCTCCCGAAAAAGCACCTTTGGGATAACGATGCTCTGGATGACTGAGAATCTCCATAGACACCTTCTACATGGAATATGGTTCCCCTAAGCCAGGGGTAGGCAATCTTGGCTCTTTTATGAAGAGTTGTGGACTTCAATTCCCAGAATTCCTGAGCCAGCCGGGCTCAGCTTGGAAACCTCTCCCTTTCCCCTCAGCATGGCTGGCTCAGGAATTCTGGGAGTTGAAGTCCACGAGTCATAAAAGAGCCATGGTTGCCTACCCCTGGTCTGGATCCAAGCCCACAGTTTCATCAAAATGGCCGACTGAGAATTCTGGGAGTTGAAGTCCACCGTCATAAAAGGGCCAGGTTTGAAGACCCCTGGTCTGGATCCAAGCCCGCAGTTTCATCAAAATGGCCGACTGAGGAATTCTGGGAGTTGAAGTCCACCAGTCATAAAAGAGCCACGGTCGCCTACCCCTGCCCTAAGCTATGATTGACTTTCACCCGGCTGCTTTTCTGAAAGTCCCTAAAAATGTGGGTTTGTCAGCAGCCTGGGGACCCCAAATGGAGAGGGAGCCAATCAAGTGGCTGATTTAATTGTGCGGTTGCTGCCACGGAGGTTGGGGTAGGTTTTTTTAATGGCTTATTTGTTTGTTTGTATCCTGCCTTTATTATTTTTATAATATGAGTTATCTTTATAAGGCGGGGAACATATCCAACACACCTTTGTCACATTTTTTTTCCCACAACAACTGTCTGAGGTCAGCTGGTCTGAGATAAAGGGAGTAGGCCAAATTCACCCAGTTGACTTTCATGCCTCAGGAAGAACTAGAACTCACCGCCTCCTGGTGATTGGGCCAAAGTCACCCAGCCAGCTTTTGTGCCTAAGGCAGGACTAGAACTCACGCTCTCCTGGTGACTGGCCCAAAGTAACCCAGCTGGCTTTCATGCCTAAGGCAGAGCACCAAGGACCCCACAATCTCCTCCTCCTCTTCTCCAGAAATCTCACTCCCTTCCAGCACTGATGATGTTACCTAGTTGGGTAATGAAACATCTGCAAGAAAACAGCCAAGCTCAGAGAACACCAAGGACCCCACACTCATCTCTTCCTCCTCCTCCTCCTCCTCCATCTCTTTTTCCATCTCTTCCTCTTCTCCTCCTTCTCCTCCTCCATCTCTTTCGCCATCTCTTCCTCCTCCTCCTCCTCCTCCTCCTCCTCCTCCTCCTCCTCCTCCATCTCTTCATCTTCCTCTTCCTTCTCCTCCTCTTCCTCCTCCTCCTTCTTTTCCTCCTCCTCCATCTCTTTCTCCATCTCCTCCTCCTCCTCCTCCTCCTCCTCCTCCTCCATCTCTTTCTCCATCTCCTCCTCTTCCTTTTTCTCCTCCTCCTCCTCCTCTCCATAAACACCACTCATTTCCAGTATTGATGATATTACCTAGTTTGGTAATGAAACATCTGTGAGAAAACAACCAAGCTCAGAGAGCACCAAGGATCCCACAGTCCTCCTGCTCCTCCTCCTGCTCCTGCTCCTCCTCTCCACAAATCTCACTCCCTTCTAGCACTGATGATGTTACCTAGTTGGGTCATGAAACGTCTTCAGAAAAATCACCAAGCTCAGAAAACACCAAGGACCACACACTCATCTCTCCCTCCTCCTCCTCCTCCTCCTCCTCCTCCTCCTCCTCCTCCTCCTCCTCCTCCTGTACCTCCTCCTCCTCCATCTCTTTCTCCATCTCCTCCTCTTCCTTCTCCTCCACCTCCTCCTCTCCATAAACACCATTCATTTCCAGTATTGATGATATTACCTAGTTTGGTAATGAAACGTCTGCAAGAAAACAACCAAGCTCAGAGAACACCAAGGACCCCACAGTTCAACACCAAGCTACCAATATTCTCCCGTACTGGGCCATTTCTTGTTGCCCTTTATGATAGGCCCTGATGATGTTCTGGGGGACTTTGTAACCCCCTTGGGTCTCTGTCCAAACAGAGAAGAAACATCCTGTCACACGGAGGAGGCTTATATAAAGAAATCCCAAGTTACTGGGAAGCAAGGCACTAAAACCTTAAAAATAGCATTTGAATGAAAACCACAAATACGTTCAACTAGGAATAATTCCAGAAAGCATAAAGGAAAAGAGTCACAATCTAATCAGATACATGCTGACATCAGCAAGAATCAATTTGGCACAACATTGGAAAAATATAACCCCTGCTGGTAATGCAAGGAAGGGAGAGTAAAATAGGAGATATCTGCAGAGGTGAATGGCCAAACTGATCATAGATTCATAATAGAACTTTAACTAACCGTACTGAACGAGTCGTCCTCAATGGAACTACATTCACAGGGAGAGAAGTAAGCAATGGGATACCACAAGGCTCCATCTTAGGCCCAGTGCTCTTCAGTATCTTCCTAAATAACTTAGATGAGGGAATTGAAGGGCAAGTCATCAAATTTGCAGATGACACCAAACTGGCAGGAGTAGCCAACACCCCAGAAGAGAAACTCAGGATCCAAAAAGATCTTGACAAACTTGAACAATGGGCCCTATTAATATGGAAAAAAGCAAAGTTTTACATTTAGGCAGGAAAAATAATAATAATAATAATAATAATAATAATAATAATAGGCAGGAATAATAATAATAATAATAATAATAATAATAATAATAAAAAAATGCTAAATCCAGTCTGAACATCTGGCTGAATGTGCAATGATTAATAATAATAATAATAATAATAATAACAATAGACTGGATAGGTAGACAAAAATGCTAAATCCAGTCTGAACATCTGGCTGAATGTGCAATGATTAATAATAATAATAATAATAATAATAATAATAATAATAATAGTAATAATAATAATAGACTCGATAGGTAGACAAAAATGCCAAATCCAGTCTGAACATCTGGCTGACTGTGCAATGATTAATAATAATAATAATAATAGTAATAATAATAATAGACTCGATAGGTAGACAAAAATGCCAAATCCAGTCTGAACATCTGGCTGACTGTGCGATGATCAATAACAACAACAACAACAACAACAATAACAATAAAGTCAGAAGGGACCTTGGAGGTCATCTAGCTTTCCCCTTTCTGACATGTGTTGGAAGATGGCGAGTTTGGGCCTTGGGCATTTGTCATTTTTATATAATTTTTTTGACAAAAGCATCAAGTCCTTTGGATACTTTTGGCTTTGCTGTGGAAAAATGTGCATGATCAGCGAGATCTCATTCTGCATTTCCCTCCCCCACCCCCTAAGCTTCGTGTTGCGGTTTGCATTCATTTTGCACCTTCAAAGGCCTGGCTGAGTCTTCCCGCTGAGCGTTTTAGCTAACAATGGAAGGAACTTTTTTTCCCACGTTCCTGAAAAGGACTTCTGATTACCAGCTCAGAGTGACAGCCCTGCTAATCCTGGAGGGCATCCAAAGCCTGTTTTCTATGGAGGCTTTCCTTCCATTTTTTGTCTTCATCCTTTCTTCTCTTCTCTTCTCTTCTCTTCTCTTCTCTTCTCTTCTCTTCTCTTCTCTTCTCTTCTCTTCTCCTCTCCTCTCCTCTCCTCTCTTCTCTTCTCTTCTCTTCTCTCTCTCTCCCTCCCTCCCTTTCTCTCTCTCTCTCCCTCCTTCCCTCTCTCTCTCTCTCTCTCTCTCTCTCAACAATCAAGGTGAACTTTTCACTCCCCTGAGCAAAATTATGAGGATTTAATGAGAAGCTGGCCTGGTTTTACCTCCTCAAGGCTATGACTTCAAGCTAAGGGATAGAATAGAATAGAGCTGGAAGGGACCTTAGAGGTCTTCTAGTCCAGCCCCCTGCTCAAGCAGGAGAACCTATACCATCTCAGACAAGTGACTGTCCAGTCTCTTCTTAAAAGCCTCCAGTGATGGAGCACCCATGATTTCTGGTGGCAAGCTGTTCCACTGGTTAATTGTCCTCACTGTCAGGAGGTTTCTCCTTAATTCCAGGTTGCTTCTCTCTCTGGTCAGTTTCCAATCACTGACCTTAAAGAGAAGCAACCTGGAATTAAGGAGAAACTGATGTTTTCTTTCAACACCAACAACCACACAATAATGTATTAGGAGCTTCCCACTCTAGATAATAATTGTGCAGCGTGTCCATAGAACAGGGACAAAACACTTAAAACAGAAGCCAGAATGGGAAACTCCACTCATTTTTTTTTGATTGTACAGCCAAAACCACCATTTTGACTTTTTGACCCTATCCTGTGGACACCCTTATTGAGATGGTTTTTTAGTAACTTGAAGGTTATATTTCAACAAAATTGTGGCCGTCATTTACTTACATTTACTTACTTCAGTGTTTCTGAGGGACTGCCACAAGGAAGAGGCGGTCAGGTTGTTCACCAAAGCACCAGAGGGCAGGAGAAGAAACAATGGCTGGAAACTGATCAAAGAGAGAAGCAACCTGGAATTAAGGAGAACGTTCCCAACAGTAAAGACAATTAACCAGTGGAACAGCTTGCCACCAGAAATTGTGGGCGCTCCATCACTGGAGATTTTTAAGAAAAGACTAGACAATCACCTGTCTGAGATGGTATAGGTCAGTGGTGGCGAACCTAGGGCAATGGTGCCAAAGGCGGCACTCAGAGCCCTCTCTGTGGGCATGGGCACCATCGCCCCAGTCCTAGACCTTCCGCTGGGTTTTATAAAACCTTTTCGCTTTAGGCCTCTGCCACCGTGTGCAAAACAAAAAAAGATTCAATCAATCAGTCAATTTCAACTTCTCGCGGAAAAAAAAAAGATCTTGCAAAGTTGGAATTGATTGATTGAACTTTTTAGTCCCACCCAGTCTGCCGTTACCACTGCAGCCACGCCCACCCAATGGGCCACACCCAGCCAATGGGCCACGCCCACCCGACACGCGATGATACATAAGTGGGTTTTGGGTTGCAGTTTGGGCATCGGTGTCTGAAAGGTTCGCCATCACTGGTATAGGTTTTCCTGTTTGAGCAGTGGGTTGGAGTAGATGACCTCTGAGGTCCCTTCCATTCCATTCTCTTCTCTTCTCTTCTCTTCTCTTCTCTTCTCTTCTCTTCTCTTCTCTTCCATTCCATTCCATTCCCTATTCTATTCTATTCTATTCTATTCTATTCTATTCTATTCTATTCTATTCTATTCTATTCTATTCTATTCCATTCCATTCCATTCCCTATTCTATTCTATTCTATTCTATTCTATTCTATTCTATTCTATTCTATTCCCTATTCTATTCTATTCTATTCTATTCTATTCTATTCCCTATTCCTATTCTATTCTATTCTATTCCATTCCATTCCATTCCCTATTCTATTCCATTCCATTCCATTCCCTATTCTATTCTATTCTATTCTATTCTATTCTATTCTATTCTATTCTATTCTATTCTATTCTATTCTATTCCATTCCATTCCATTCCATTCCATTCCATTCCTATTCTATTCTATTCTATTCTATTCTATTCTATTCTATTCTATTCTATTCTATTCTATTCTATTCTATTCTATTCTATTCTATTCTATTCCATTCCATTCCATTCCATTCCATTCCCTATTCTATTCTATTCTATTCTATTCTATTCTATTCTATTCTATTCCATTCCATTCC
>NW_024099813.1:0-3580 GCF_016545835.1 Crotalus tigris
TACCTTTTGAAGGAAAGGTCAGATACGGAAAACACATGTTTTTTCGGGTTCCCCAACCTGTGGGCAACCTGAGTATATGCATACGTTGCGAATTTGCGGTCAGTTTCACATTTTGAGTTTTCATGCTTAATTGGCTATTTGCCAACAATTGTGATATAGGCCCAAGCCTACCTTTTGAAGGGAAGGTCGGATACGGAAAACATGTTTTTTCGGGTTCCCCAACCTGTGGGCAACCTGAGTATATGCATAAATTGCGAATTTGAGGTCAGTTTCACATTTTGAGTTTTCATGCTTAATTGGCTTATTTGCCAACAATTGTGATATTGGCGCAGGCCTACCTTTTGAAGGAAAGGTCAGATACGGAAAAAACATGTTTTTTCAGGTTCCCCAACGTGTGGGCAACCTGGGTATATGCATACATTGCGAATTTGAGGTCAGTTTCACATTTTGAGTTTTCATGCTTAATTGGCCATTTGCAAACATATGCGATATAGGCCCAAGCCTACTTTTTGAAGGAAAGGTTGGATACGGAAAACACATGTTTTTTCGGGTTCCCCAATCTGTGGGCAACCTGAGTATATGCATACATTGCGAATTTGAGGTCAGTTTCACATTTTGAGTTTTCATGCTTAATTGGCTATTTGCCAACAATTGTGATATTGGCCCAGGCCTATCTTTTGAAAGAAAGATTGGGTATGGAAAACACATGTTTTTTCGGGTTCCCCAATCTGTGGGCAACCTGAACATATGCATACATTTCGAATTTGAGGTCAGTTTCACATTTTGAGTTTTCATGCTTAATTGGCTATTTGCCAACAATTGTGATATTGGCCCAGGCCTATCTTTTGATGGAAAGGTCAGATACGGAAAAAACATGTTTTTTTCGGCTTCCCCAACCTGTGGGCAACCTGAGTATATGCATACATTTCGAATTTGAGGTCAGTTTCACATTTTGAGTTTTCATGCTTAATTGGCCATTTGCAAACATATGCGATATAGGCCCAAGCCTACCTTTTGAAGGAAAGGTCGGATACGAAAAACACATGTTTTTTCGGGTTGCCCAACCTGTGGGGAACCGGAGTATATGCATACATTTCGAATTTGAGGTCAGTTTCACATTTTGAGTTTTCATGCTTAATTGGCTATTTGCCAACAATTGTGATATTGGCCCAGGCCTATCTTTTGAAAGAAAGATTGGATATGGAAAACACATGTTTTTTCTGATTCCCCAATCTGTTGGCAACCTGAATATATGCATACATTTTGAATTTGAGGTCAGTTTCACATTTTGAGTTTTCATGCTCAATTGGCTATTTGCCAACAATTGTGATATTGGGCCAGGCCTATCTTTTGATGGAAAGGTCAGATACGGAAAACACATGTTTTTTAGGGTTCCCCAACCTGTGGGCAACCTGAGTATATGCATACATTGCGAATTGAGGTCAGTTTCACATTTTGAGTTTCATGCCTTAATTGGCCATTGCCAAACAATATTTTTTACTATAGAGGCCCAGGCCTACCTTTTGAAGGAAAGGTTTGGATACGGAAAAAGACATGTTTTTTCGGTTGCCCAACCTGATGGGAACCTGCAGGTATATGCATACATTTCGAATTTGAGGTCAGTTCACATTTTGAGTTTTTCATGCTTAATGGCCATTTGCAAACATATGCGATATAGGCCCAAGCCTACCTTTTGAAGGAAAGGTCGGATACGGAAAACACATGTTTTTTCGGGTTGCCCAACCTGTGGGGAACCGGAGTATATGCATACATTTCGAATTTGAGGTCAGTTTCACATTTTGAGTTTTCATCCTTAATTGGCCATTTGCAAACATATGCGATATAGGCCCAAGCCTACCTTTTCAAGGGAAGGTCGGATACGGAAAACACATGATTTTTCGGGTTCCCCAACCTGTGGGCAACCTGAGTATATGCATACGTTGCGAATTTGAGGTCAGTTTCACATTTTGAGTTTTCATGCTTAATTGGCCATTTGCAAACATATGAGATATAGGCCCAAGCCTACCTTTTGAAGGACAGGTTGGATACGGAAAACACATGTTTTTTCGGGTTCCCCAATCTGTGGGCAACCTGAGTATATGCATACATTGCGAATTTCAGGTCAGTTTCACATTTTGATTTTTCATTCTTAATTGGCTTATTTGCCAACAATTGTGATATTAGCGCAGGCCTACCTTTTGAAGGAAAGGTCAGATACGGAAAACACATGTTTTTTCGGGTTCCCCAACGTGTGGGCAACCTTAGTATATGCATACATATCGATTTGAGTCAGTTTCCAAACATTTTTAGTTTTAGAGGGGAGAGAAAGAAAAATGCTTAATTGGCTTATTTGCCAACAATTGTGATATTGGCCCAGGCCTATCTTTTGAAAGAAAGATTGAATATGGAAAACACATGTTTTTTCGGGTTCCCCAACCTGTGGGCAACCTGAGTATATGCATACATTTCGAATTGGAGGTCAGTTTCACATTTTGAGTTTTCATGCTTAATTGGCTGTTTGCCAACAATTGTGATATTAGCGCAGGCCTACCTTTTGAAGGAAAGGTCAGATACGGAAAACACATGTTTTTTCGGGTTCACCAACGTGTGGGCAACCTGAGTATATGCATACATTGCGAATTTGAGGTCAGTTTCACATTTTGAGTTTTCATGCTTAATTGGCTATTTTCCAACAATTGTGATATTGGCCCAGGCCTATCTTTTGATGGAAAGGTCAGATACGGAAAACACATGTTTTTTCGGGTTCCCCAATCTGTGGGCAACCTGAGTATATTCATACATTGCGAATTTCAGGTCAGTTTCACATTTTGAGTTTTCATGCTTAATTGGCTTATTTGCCAACAATTGTGATATTAGCGCAGGCCTACCTTTTTGAAGGAAAGGTCAGATACGGAAAACACATGTTTTTTCGGGTTCCCCAATGTGTGGGCAACCTGAGTATATGCATACATTTCGAATTGGAGGTCAGTTTCACATTTTGAGTTTTCATGCTTAATTGGCTTATTTGCCAACAATTGTGATATTAGCGAAGGCCTACCTTTTGAAGGAAAGGTCAGATACGGAAAACACATGTTTTTTCGGGTTCCCCAACATGTGGGCAACCTGAGTAAATGCATACATTTCGAATTTGAGGTCAGTTTCACATTTTGAGTTTTCATGCTTAATTAGCCATTTGCAAACATATGGGATATAGGCCCAGGCCTACCTTTTGAAGGAAAGGTCAGATACGGAAAACACATGTTTTTTCGGGTTCCCCAATCTGTGGGCAACATGAGTATATGCATACATTGCGAATTTCAGGTCAGTTTCACATTTTGATTTTTCATGCTTAATTGGCTTATTTGCCAACAATTGTGATATTAGCGCAGGCCTACCTTTTGAAGGAAAGGTCAGATACGGAAAACACATGTTTTTTTCGGGTTCCCCAATCTGTGGGCAACCTAAGTATATGCATACATTGCGAGTTTCAGGTCAGTTTCACATTTTCAGTTTTCATGCTTAATTTGCTTATTTGCCAACAATTGTGATATTAGCGCAGGCCTACCTTTTGAAGGAAAGG
>NW_024099814.1:0-7230 GCF_016545835.1 Crotalus tigris
GGAAAACACATGTTTTTTCGGGTTGCCCAACCTGTGGGTAACCTGAGTATATGCATACATTTCGAATTGGAGGTCAGTTTCACATTTTGAGTTTTCATGCTTAATTGGCTATTTGCCAACAATTGTGATATTGGCCCAGGCCTATCTTTTGATGGAAAGGTCAGATACGGAAAACACGTTTTTTTCGGCTTCCCCAACCTGTGGGCAACCTGAGTATATGCATACATTTCGAATTTGAGGTCAGTTTCACAATTTGAGTTTTCATGCTTAATTGGCCTTTTGCAAACATATGCGATATAGGCCCAAGCCTACCTTTTGAAGGAAAGGTCTGATATGGAAAACACATGTTTTTTCGTGTTCCCCAACGTGTGGGCAACCTGAGTATATGCATACATTTCGCATTGGAGGTCAGTTTCACATTTTGATTTTTCATGCTTAATTGGCTTATTTGCCAACAATTGTGATATTAGCGCAGGCCTACCTTTTGAAGGAAAGGTCACATACGGAAAACACATGTTTTTTCGGGTTCCCCAACGTGTGGGCAACCTGAGTATATGCATACATTTCGAATTGGAGGTCAGTTTCACATTTTGAGTTTTCATGCTTATTTGGCTTATTTGCCAACAATTGTGATATTGGCCCAGGCCTACTTTGAAGGAAAGGTCAGATACGGAAAACACATGTTTTTTTGGGTTACCCAACCTGTGGGGAACCTGTGTATATGCATACATTTCGAATTTGAGGTCAGTTTCACATTTTGAATTTTCATGCTTAATTGGCCATTTGCCAACAATTGTGAGAATGGCCCAGGCTTACCTTTGGAAGGAAAGATTGGATGCGGAAAACAAATGTCTTTTAGGGTTCCCCATTCTTTGGGGAACCTGAGTATACGCATACATTTCGAATTTGAGGTCAGTTTCACATTTTGAGTTTTCATCCTTAATTGGCCATTTGCCAACAATTGGGAGATTGGCCCAGGCTTATATTTTGAAGGAAAGGTCAGATACGGAAAACACATGTTTTTTCGGGTTCCCCAACCTGTGGGGAACCTGAGTATATGCATACATTTCGAATTTGAGGTCAGTTTCACATTTTCAGTTTTCATGCTTAATTGGCCATTTGCCAACAATTGTGAGATTGGCCCAGGCTTACCTTTTGAAGGAAAGGTGGGATACATAAAACACATGTTTTTTCGCGTTCCCCAACCTGTGGGGAACCTGAGTATATGCATACATTTCGAATTTGAGGTCAGTTTCACATTTTGAGTTTTCATGCTTAATTGGCCATTTACCAACAATTGTGAGATTGGCCCAGGCTTACCTTTTGAAGGAAAGGTGGGATACATAAAACACATATTTTTTCGCGTTCCCCAACCTGTGGGGAACCTGAGTATATGCATACATTTCGAATTTGAGGTCAGTTTCACATTTTGAGTTTTCATGCTTAATAGGCCATTTGCCAACACATGCGATATAGGCCCAGG
Source organism: Crotalus tigris (assembly GCF_016545835.1). Classification (NCBI taxonomy): domain Eukaryota; kingdom Metazoa; phylum Chordata; class Lepidosauria; order Squamata; family Viperidae; genus Crotalus; species Crotalus tigris. The sequence continues at coordinate 1,484 of NW_024099814.1, forward strand.
CCTAGCTTTTGAAGAAAAGGTCGGATACGGAAAACACATGTTTTTTCGGGTTTCCCAACCTGTGGGGAACCTGAGTATATGCATACATTTCGAATTTGAGATCAGTTTCACATTTTGAGTTTACATGCTTAATTGGCAATTTGCCAACAATTGTGATATTGGCCCAGGCTTATCTTTTGAAGGAAAGGTCAGATACGGAAAAGACATGTTTTTTCGGGTTCCCCACCCTGTGGGGAACCTGAGTATATGCATACATTTCGAATTTGAGGTCAGTTTCACATTTTGCGTTTTCATGCTTAATTGGCTTAATTGCCAACAACTGAGATATTGGCCCAGGCCTACCTTTAGAAGGAAAGTTTGGATATGGAACACACATATTTTTTCGGGTTCCCCACCCTGTGGGGACCCTGAGTATATGCATACATTTCGAATTTGATGTCGATTTTTCACATTTTGAGTTTTCATGCTTAATTTGCTTATTTGCCACAATTGTGATATTGGCCCAGTCTTACCTTTTGAAGGAAAGGTCAGATACGGAAAACACGTTTTTTCGGGTTCCCCAACCTGTGGGGAACCTGAGTATATGCATACATTTCGAATTTGAGGTCAGTTTCACATTTTGAGTTTTCATGCTTAATTGCTTATTTGCCAACAATTGTGATATTGGGCGAGACCTATCTTTTGAAGGAAAGGGTCGATACGGAAAACACAATGTTTTTTTTTCGGGTTCATCCCCAACCTGTTGGGACCGCTTAGTATATGCATACATTTCGAATTTTTGAGGGTCAGTTTTCACATTTTGAGTTTTCCTGCTTAATTGGCTTATTTGCCAACAATTGTGATATTGGCCCAGGCCTACCTTTTGAAGGAAAGGTCAGATACGGAAAACACATGTTTTTTTGGGTTACCCAACCTGTGGGGAACCTGAGTATATGCATACATTTCGAATTTGAGGTCAGTTTCACATTTTGAGTTTTCATGCTTAATTTGCCATTTGCCAACAATTGTGATATTGGCCCAGGCTTACCTTTTGAAGGAAAGGTCAGATACGGAAAACACATGTTTTTTCGGGTTCCCCAACCTGTGGGGAACCTGAGTATATGCATACATGTCGAATTTGAGGTCAGTTTCACATTTTGAGTTTTCATGCTTAATTGCTTATTTGCCAACAATTGTGATATTGGCCGAGACCTATCTTTTGAAGGAAAGGTTCGATACGGAAAACACATGTTTTTTCGGGTTCCCCAACCTGTGGGGAACCTGACTATATGCATACATTTCGAATTTGAGGTCAGTTTTCCATTTTGAGTTTTCATGCTAAATTGGCCATTTGCCAACAATTGTGATATTGGCGCAGGCCTGCCTTTTGAAGGAACGGTTGGATACGGAAAACACATGTTTTTTCGGGTTCCCCAACCTGTGGGGAAAAAGAGTATATGCATACATTTCGAATTTGAGGTCAGTTTCACATTTTGAGTTTTCATGCTTAATTGGCCATTTACCAACAATTGTGAGATTGGCCCAGGCTTACCTTTTGAAGGAAAGGTGGGATACATAAAACACATATTTTTTCGCGTTCCCCAACCTGTGGGGAACCTGAGTATATGCATACATTTCGAATTTGAGGTCAGTTTCACATTTTGAGTTTTCATGCTTAATAGGCCATTTGCCAACAAATGCGATATAGGCCCAGGCCTAGCTGTTGAAGGAAAGTGGGATACTAAAAAACATTTTTTTTCGCGTTCAACCCCTGTGGGACCTGAGTATATGCATACATTTCGAATTTGATGTCAGTTTCACATTTTGATTTCACATGCTTTAATAGGCCATTTGCCAACAATGCATATAGGCCCAGGCCAGCTTTTTGAAGAAAGGTCGGATACGAAAACACATGTTTTTTTTCGGGTTTCCCAACCTGTGGGGAACCTGAGTATATGCATACATTTCGAATTTGAGATCAGTTTCACATTTTGAGTTTACATGCTTAATTGGCCAGTTGCCAACAATTGTGATATTGGCCCAGGCTTATCTTTTGAAGGAAAGGTCAGATACGGAAAAGACATGTTTTTTCGGGTTCCCCAACCTGTGGGGAACCTGAGTATATGCATACATTTCGAATTTGAGGTCAGTTTCACATTTTTCGTTTTCATGCTTAATTGGCTTAATTGCCAACAACTGAGATATTGGCCCAGGCCTACCTTTAGAAGGAAAGTTTGGATATGGAACACACATGTTTTTTCGGGTTCCCCACCCTGTGGGGACCCTGAGTATATGCATACATTTCGAATTTGATGTCAGTTTCACATTTTGAGTTTTCATGCTTAATTGGCCATTTGCCAACAATTGTGATATTGGCCCAGGCTTACCGTTTGAGGAAAGGTCAGTACGAAAACATGTTTTTTCGGGTTCCCCACCCTGTGGCAACCTGAGTATATGCATACATTGCGAATTTCAGGTCAGTTTCACATTTTGAGTTTTCATGCTTATTTGCCAACAATTGTGATATGGGCCCAGGCCTACCTTTTGAAGGAAAGGTTGGATACGGAAAACATGTTTTTTCAGGTTGCCCAACATGTGGGGAACCTGAGTATATGCATACATTTCGAATTTGAGGTCAGTTTCACATTTTGAGGTTTCATGCTTAATTGGCTATTTGCCAACAATTGTGATATTGATATTGGCCAGGCCTACCTTTTGAAAAGGAAAGGTCAGATACGGAAAACACATGTTTTTTTGGGTTACCCAACCTGTGGGGAACCTGAGTATATGCATACATTTCGAATTTGAGGTCAGTTTCACATTTTGAGTTTTCATGCTTAATTGGCCATTTGCCAACAATTGTGAGAATGGCCCAGGCTTACCTTTGGAAGGAAAGATTGGATGCGGAAAACACATGTCTTTTAGGGTTCCCCATTCTTTGGGGAACCTGAGTATACGCATACATTTCGAATTTGAGGTCAGTTTCACATTTTGAGTTTTCATGCTTAATTGGCTATTTGCCAACAATTGTGATATTAGCGCAGGCCTACCTTTTGAAGGAAAGGTCAGATACGGAAAACACATGTTTTTTTCGGGTTCCCCAACGTGTGGGCAACCTGAGTATATGCATACATTTCGAATTGGAGGTCAGTTTCACATTTTGAGTTTTCATGCTTAATTGGCTATTTGCCAACAATTGTGATATTGGCCCAGGCCTATCTTTTGAAAGAAAGATTGGATATGGAAAACACATGTTTTTTCGGCTTCCCCAATCTGTGGGCAACCTGAGTATATGCAAACATTTCGAATTTGAGGTCAGTTTCACATTTTCAGTTTTCATGCTTAATTGGCTTATTTGCCAACAATTGTGATATTGGCCCAGGCCTACCTTTTGAAGGAAAGGTCTGATACGGAAAACACATGTTTTTTCGGGTTACCCAACCTGTGGGCAACCTGAGTCTATGCATACATTTCGAATTTGAGGTCAGTTTCACATTTTGAGTTTTCATGCTTAATTGGCCTTTTGCCAACAATTGTGAGATTGGCCCAGGCTTACCTGTTGAAGGAAAGGTTGGATACATAAAACACATGTTTTTTCGCGTTCCCCAACCTGTGGGGAACCTGTGTATATGCATACATTTCGAATTTGAGGTCAGTTTCACATTTTGCGTTTTCATGCTTAATTGGCCATTTGCCAACAATTGTGAGAATGGCCCAGGCTTACCTTTGGAAGGAAAGATTGGATGCGGAAAACAAATGTCTTTTAGGGTTCCCCATTCTTTGGGGAACCTGAGTATACGCATACATTTCGAATTTGAGGTCAGTTTCACATTTTGAGTTTTCCTGCTTAATTGGCTTATTTGCCAACAATTGTGATATTGGCCCAGGCCTACCTTTTGAAGGAAAGGTCAGATACGGAAAACACATGTTTTTTTGGGTTACCCAACCTGTGGGGAACCTGTGTATATGCATACATTTCGAATTTGAGGTCAGTTTCACATTTTGAATTTTCATGCTTAATTGGCCATGTGCCAACAATTGTGAGAATGGCCCAGGCTTACCTTTGGAAGGAAAGATTGGATGCGGAAAACAAATGTCTTTTAGGGTTCCCCATTCTTTGGGGAACCTGAGTATACGCATACATTTCGAATTTGAGGTCAGTTTCACATTTTGAGTTTTCATGCTTAATTGGCCATGTGCCAACAATAGTGAGATTGGCCCAGGCTTACCTTTTGAAGGAAAGGTGGAATACCGAAAACACATGTTTTTTTGGGTTCCCCAAGCTGTGGGAACCTGGGTATATGCATACATTTCGAATTTGAGGTCAGTTTCACATTTTGCGTTTTCATGCTTAATTGGCTTAATTGCCAACAACTGAGATATTCGCCCAGGCCTACCTTTAGAAGGAAGGTTTGGATATGGAACACACATGTTTTTTCAGGTTCCCCACCCTGTGGGGAACCTGAGTATATGCATACATTTCGAATTTGAGGTCAGTTTCACATTTTGAGTTTTCATGCTTAATTGGCTATTTGCCAACAATTGTGATATTAGCGCAGGCCTACCTTTTGAAGGAAAGGTCAGATACGGAAAACACATGTTTTTTCGGGTTCCCCAACGTGTGGGCAACCTGAGTTTATGCATACATTTCGAATTTGAGGTCAGTTTCACATTTTGAGTTTTCATGCTTAATAGGCCATTTGCCAACAAATGCGATATAGGCCCAGGCCTAGCTTTTGAAGGAAAAGGTCGGATACGGAAAACACATGTTTTTTCGGGTTCCCCAATCCGTGGGAACCTGAGTATATGCATACATTTCGAATTTGAGGTCAGTTTCACATTTTGAGTTTTCATGCTTAATTGGCTTATTTGTCAACAATTGTGATATTGGCCCAGGCCGACCTTTTGAAGGAAAGGTCAGATACGGAAAACACATGTTTTTTCGGGTTACCCAACCTGTGGGGAACCTGAGTATATGCATACATTTCGAATTTGAGGTCAGTTCCACATTTTGAGTTTTCATGCTTAATTGGCCAGTTGCCAACAATTGTGAGATTGGCCCACGCTTACCTTTTGAAGGAAAGGTGGGATACAGAAAACACATGTTTTTTTGGGTTCCCCAACCTGTGGTAACCTGAGTATATGCATACATTTCGAATTTGAGGTCAGTTTCACATTTTGAGTTTTCATGCTTAATTGGCCATTTGCCAACAATTGTGAGATTGGCCCAGGCTTATCTTTTGAAGGAAAGGTCAGATACGGAAAACACATGTTTTTTCGGGTTCCCCAACCTGTGGGGAACCTGAGTATATCCATACATTTTGAATTTGAGGTCAGTTTCACATTTTGAGTTTTCATGCTTAATTGTCTTATTTGCCAACAATTGTGAGATTGGCCCAGGCTTACCTTTTGAAGGAAAGGTGGGATACATAAAACACATGTTTTTTCGCGGTCCCCAACCTGTGGGGAACCTGAGTATACGCTTACATTTCGAATTTGAGGTCAGTTTCACATTTTGAGTTTTCATGCTTAATTGGCCATTTGCCAACAATTGTGAGATTGGCCCAGGCTTATCTTTTGAAGGAAAGGTCAGATACGGAAAACACATGTTTTTTCGGGTTACGCAACCTGTGGGGAACCTGAGTATATGCATACATTTCGAATTTGAGGTCAGTTTCACATTTTGAGTTTTCATGCTTAATTGGCCATTTGCCAACAATTGTGAGATTGGCCCAGGCTTACCTTTTGAAGGAAAGGTGGGATACATA
>NW_024099815.1:0-2204 GCF_016545835.1 Crotalus tigris
TGTAGTCAGTCTGTGAAATCTTCTTGCAACAGCTTACCAGTGGTCCACTGTTTCTTCAGCTTCTTTGCATAGGCGGCACTTACTGTCTGTTGCTGTCTTCTCAATTTTGACTTTATATGCATTTGTCCTTAAGGCTTGGTCTTGTGCAGCCAGAATTAGTCCCTCGGTCTCTTTCTTCAATTTCCCTGCTCTTAGCCATTGCCAGGTTTTATTATTATCTGCTTTCCCAGCTATTTTTTTTTCATGTATTGGCCATGTAGTGCTTTGTCTTCCCATGCCTCTATTCTGTTCTTCATTTGGTCTTTCTTGTAGGCCAGTTTGGTCTCTCCAGTATTTAGTAAGCCTTCCTGATATACTAATTTCAGTGCATCTTCATCATTGTTCTTCAGATATTCTTCCAAAGCCTTTTTTTCTTCTTCAACCATCTGATGTACTTGTAGCATTCCACGCCCACCTATTTGCCTTGGTAGATAAAGTCTATCAATGTCACTTCGTGGATGAAGGGCATGATTCATTGTCATTATTTTTCTTGTCTGCCTATCCATTGCTTTTAGTTCTGCTTGAGTCCAGTCCACTATTCCAGCTGTGTAACCTACTGACTGGGATTTGCCCAGGTGTTGAAATTGCGCTTTATGGTATTTCCTCATTGATTGTTGTGGCATTTTACGAAATCTTCTTCACTAATCTTGATCGTATTTCACCATCTAATCTTTTTCTTGACTTCAGTGTGCTTGATGTGTGTCAGCTTGAAGGATAACCGAAGTATTGGTATACTCTTCGTCATCCAGAACTCTTTAATTGATTATTTTCGTGGGGCATCTTGATTCCTTCAGTTTTCATTATTTTTTCTTGTTTGATAGTAAGTGTGGCACATTTGTCCAAGCCAAACTCCATTACAATATCTTGGCTATATATACGGACAGTGTTGAGCAGCGATTCTATTTCAGATGATTTTTTTCCATACAGCTTCAGATCATCCATGTAAAGGAGGTGGGATAGTCTAGCAGATGTTTTTTATGTTTGATAACCATGTCCTGAGTTATTCAGTATTGTTGACAGAGGAAACAGTTGGCATATAACAAATCAGTAATGAGTGAATAAATGGAAAATCTCCTTGAAATATTCCTCTCTTGATATTAACCTCTCCCAGCCTCTCACCATTGATCTGCAACTGTGTCCTTCATTGTGCACGATTCTGTTGCACAATTTCGTGATGTTTCTACTTGACTCCTGTTATTTCTAGGCCACTTTATTATCCTAAATCATGTGGCAGAGAGTCAGAGATGCCTTTTTGTAGTCAATCCGCCAATTCAGGTGGTCTTCGATTCTCTTGCAGTTTGTCCAAATCTATTGTTTGTGTATATTAGGAGTTGGATCTTTGTTATTCCTCTCGCTATTGGGCGGTTTCCTTTTCATGCTTCAGGTGGAAAGAGTGTTGTTTCAACTAGTGCTGTTGCAATTTTTTTGACATCAGCTAAACTACACCAATGAGTAATTTGGAAAGCGTTGGTAAGCAGGGTAATTGGCCTGTAGTTACCTGGTGTTGCCCCTTTTGCTGGATTTTTCATTATTAGGTAGGCTTTCCCAGTTGTTAGCCACTTTTCAATTTCTCCTCCTTGTAGTATATTGTTGAACTGTTTGGCAAGGAGTGGGTGTATAACAGTTAGATGTTTCAACCCAAACCCATGCAGTTCATCTTCACCTGGTGCTGACCAATTTTTGATTTTCTTTGCTCTTTTTTCTACCATTTTTGTTGTTATTACTAGTTCTTTCATTTCAACTTCTGTTTTATTTGCATCAACCTCTTTTAACCAAGCCGCATCCTTGTTGTATTTCTTTGGGTTATCCCATACCTGCTTCCAGAACTGCACTGTTTCTTCCTTGTCAGGTACTGACTGATTCATTGCAGTTTCTCCATGATGGATTGGTAGAAACGTTTCTGATTGGATTGAAATGGGAGGTTCTGCTATAGTTTGCAATTCGAGCTTCATATCTACTGATTTTCCTGGCTATAGCTGTTATTTGTTGCTTTATTATTCCCAGTGCTTCCTTGATCTTCCTTGTTTCTAAGTGGTATTTCTTGATTAGGTATTCTTTGGTCTTCTTGTTCTTCAGCTTCTTTTCTTTCATCTGTTCTAGCTTGCTTGCATGTGATCTTAACTTGCTGATCTTATTTCTAGTCTAACCTTCCATTTTTGTGGTGC
>NW_024099816.1:0-3809 GCF_016545835.1 Crotalus tigris
CGGTGTGCGAACCTTCGCGACATAAATATATGCGTACTTTTCGAATTTGAGGTTATTTTGACATTTTGGGTTTTCAGGCTTACTTGGTTTAGTCTGCAGACATGCCGGATCCGGAAAATACTGTTTTTTCCGTGTACCCATCCTTTGCGACATAAATATATGCTACTTTCGAATTTGAGGTCATTTTGACATTTTGGGTTTTCAGGCTTACTTGGTTATCTGCCAAGAAATGCGGATCTGGAACATATATGTTTTTTCGGTGTACCAAACCTTTGCGGAACATAAACATATGCGTACTTTTCGAATTTGAGGTCATTTTGACATTTTGGGTTTTCAGGCTTACTTGGTTATTTGCCAACAAATGCGGATCCGTAAAATACATGTTTTTTTCCGTGTACCAAACCTTTGCGGAACATAAATATATGCGTACTTTTCGAATTTGAAGTCAGGTTCACATTTTGGGTTTTCAGGCTTACTTCGTTATCTGCCAAGAAATGCGGATCCGGAAAATACATGTTTTTTCCGTGTACCAAAACTTTGCGGAACATAAACATATGCGTACTTTTCGAATTTGAGGTTATTTTGACATTTTCGGTTTTCAGGCTTACTTGGTTTTTTGCCAAGAAATGTGGATCCGGAAAATACATGTTTTTTCGGGTTTCCAAACCTTTGCGGAACATAAATATATGTGTACTTTTTAAATTTGAGGTCATTTTGACATTTTGGGTTTTCAGGCTTACTTGGTTTTTTGCCAAGAAATGCGGATCCGGAAAATACATGTTTTTTCGGGTTTCCAAACCTTTGCGGAACATAAATATATGCGTACTTTTCGAATTTGAGGTCATTTTGACATTTTGGGTTTTCAGGCTTACTTGGTTTTTTGCCAAGATGCGGATCTGGAAAATACCTGTTTTTTCCGTGTACCAAACCTTTGCGGAACATAAACATATGTGTACTTTTCGAATTTGAGTTTATTTTGACATTTTCGCTTTCCAGGCTTACTTGGTTTTTTGCCAAGAAATGCGGATCCGGAAAATACATGTTTTTTCGGGTTTCCAAACCTTTGCGGAACATAAATGTATGCGTACTTTTCGAATTTGAGGTCATATTGACATTTTGGGTTTTCAGGCTTACTTGGTTTTTTGCCAAGAAATGCGGATCCGGAAAATACATGTTTTTTCGGGTTTCCAAACCTTTGCGGAACATAAATATATGCGTACTTTTCGAATTTGAGGTCATTTTGACATTTTGGGTTTTCAGGCTTACTTGGTTATCTGCCAACAAATGCGGATCCGGAAAATACATGTTTTTTCAGTGTGCCAAACCTTTGCGGAGCATAAACATATGCGTACTTTTCGAATTTGAGGTTATTTTGACATTTTGGATTTTCAGGCTTACTTGGTTATTTGCCAAGAAATGCGGATCCGGGAAATACATGTTTTTTCTGGTTTCCAAACCTTTGCGGAACATAAATATATGCGTACTTTTTGAATTTGAGGTCATTTTGACATTTTGGGTTTTCAGGCTTACTTGGTTATCTGCCAAGAAATGCGGATCCGGAAAATACATTTTTTTCTGTGTGCCAAACCTTTGCGGAACATAAACATATGCGTACTTTTCGAATTTGAGGTCATTTTGACATTTTGGGTTTTCAGGCTTACTTGGTTATTTGCCAGAATGCGGATCCGAAAAGACATGTTTTTTCGGTTTCCAACCTTGCGGAACATAAATATAGGCGCAAAAAAACACGTTTCGAATTTGAGGTCATTTTGACATTTTGGGTTTCAAGGCTTACTTGGTTATTTGGCCAGAAATGCTGATCCGGAAAATTCATGTTTTTCCTGTTGCCAAACCTTGCGGAACATAAACATATGCGTACTTTTCTGAATTTGAGGTCATTTTGACATTTTGTTTTCAGGCTTACTTGGTTATTTGCCAAGAAATGCGGATCCGGAAAATACTTTTTTTTCCGTGTACCAAACCTTTGCGGAACATAAATATATGCGTACTTTTCGAATTTGAAGTCAGCTTCACATTTTGGGTTTTCAGGCTTACTTGGTTATCTGCCAAGAAATGCGGATCCGGAAAATTCATGTTTTTTCCGTGTACCAAACCTTTGCGGAACATAAATATATGCGTACTTTTCGAATTTGAAGGCAGCTTCACAGTTTGGGTTTTCAGGCTTACTTGATTATCTGCCAAGAAATGCGGATCCGGAAAATACATGTTTTTTCGGTGTGCCAAACCTTTGCGGAACATAAACATATACATGCATTTCGAATTTGAGGTTATTTTGACATTTTGGGTTTTCAGGCTTACTTGGTTATCTGCCAAGAAATGCGGATCCGGAAAATACATGTTTTTTCCGTGTATCAAACCTTTGCGGAACATAAATATATGCGTACTTTTCGAATTTGAAGTCAGCTTCACATTTTGCGTTTTCAGGCTTACTTGGTTATCTGCCAAGAAATGCGGATCCTGAAAATTCATGTTTTTTCCGTGTACCAAAACTTTGCGGAACATAAATATATGCGTACTTTTCGAATTTGAAGTCAGCTTCACATTTTGGGTTTTCAGGCTTACTTGGTTATCTGCCAAGAAATGCGGATCCGAAAAATACATTTTTTTTCGGTGTAGCCAAACCTTTGGGTCGAACATAACATATCCTTACTTTTCGAATTTGAGGTTATTTGACATTTTCGGTTTTCAGGCTTACTTGGTTTTGGCCAAGAAATTGGATCCGGAAAATACATGTTTTTTCGGGTTTCCAAACTTTGGCTAATCATAAATATATGCGTACTTTTGCAAATTGGAGGTCATTTTGACATTTTGGGTTTTCAGGCTTACTTGGTTTTTTGGCCAAGAAATGCTGATCCGGAAATACATGTTTTTTCGGGTTTCCATACCTTTGCGGAACATAAATATATGCTACTTTTCGAATTTGAGGTTATTTTGACATTTTCGTTTCAGGCTTACTTGGTTATCTGCCAAGAAATGCGGATCCGGAAAATACATGTTTTTTCGGTGTACCAAACCTTTGCGGAACATAAATCTATGCGTACTTTTCGAATTTGAGGTCATTTTGACATTTTGGGTTTTCAGGCTTACTTGGTTTTTTGCCAAGAAATGCGGATCCGGAAAATACATGTTTTTTCGGGTTTCCAAACCTTTGCGGAACATAAATATATGTGTACTTTTCGAATTTGAGGTCATTTTGACATTTTGCGTTTTCAGGCTTACTTGGTTTTTTGCCAAGATGCGGATCCGGAAAATACCTGTTTTTTCTGTGTGCCAAACCTTTGCGGAACATAAACATATGCGTACTTTTCGAATTTGAGGTTATTTTGACATTTTGGGTTTTCAGGCTTACTTGGTTATTTTCCAAGAAATGCGGATCCAGAAAATACATGTTTTTTCGGGTTTCCAAACCTTTGCGGAACATAAATATATGCGTACTTTTCGAATTTGAAGTCAGCTTCAAATTTTCGGTTTTCAGGCTTACTTGGTTATCTGCCAAGAAATGCGGATCCGGAAAATACATGTTTTTTCAGTGTACCAAAACTTTGCGGAACATAAATATATGCGTACTTTTCGAATTTGAGGTCATTTTGACATTTTGGGTTTTCAGGCTTACTTGGTTATCTGCCAAGAAATGCGGATCTGGAAAATATATGTTTTTTCGGTGTACAAAACCTTTGCGGAACATAAACATATGCGTACTTTTCGAATTTGAGATCATTTTGACATTTTGGGTTTTCAGGCTTACTTGGTTATTTGCCAAGAAATGCGGATCCGGAAAATACATGTTT
>NW_024099817.1:0-5318 GCF_016545835.1 Crotalus tigris
AAAACATGTGTTTTCCGTATCCAACCTTTCCTTCAAAAGGTAGGCCTGCGCTAATATCACAATTGTTGGCAACTAAGCCAATTAAGCATGAAAACTCAAAATGTGAAACTGACCTCCAATTCGAAATGTATGCATATACTCAGGTTGCCCACACGTTGGGGAACCCGAAAAAACATGTGTTTTCCGTATCTGACCTTTCCATCAAAAGGTAGCCCTGGGCCAGTATCACAATTGTTGGCAAATAAGCATTTAAGCATGAAAACTCAAAATATGAAAGTGACCTAAAATTCGCAATGTATGCATATACTCAGGTTGCCCACAGGTTGGGGAACCCGAAAAAACATGTGTTTTCCGTATCCAACCTTCCCTTCAAAAGGTAGGCCTGGCCCAATATCACAATTGTTGGCAAATAAGCATGAAAACTCAAAATGTGAAACTGACCTCAAATTCGCAATGTATGTATATACTCAGGTTGCCCACAGGTTGGGGAACCCGTAAAAACATGTGTTTTCCGTATCTGACCTTTCCACAAAAAAGGTAGCCCTGGGCCAGTATCACAATTGTTGGCAAATAAGCCAATTAAGCATGAAAACTCTAAATGTGAAACTGACCTCAAATTCGCAATGTATGCATATACTCAGGTTGCCCACAGGTTGGGGAACCCGAAAAAACATGTGTTTTCCGTATCTGACCTTTCCATCAAAAAGTAGCCCTGGGCCAGTATCAAAATTGTTGGCAAATAAGCATTTAAGCATGAAAACTCAAAATATGAAAGTGACCTAAAATTCGCAATGTATGCATATACTCAGGTTGCCCACAGGTTGGGGAACCCGAAAAAACATGTGTTTTCCGTATCCAACCTTTCCTTCAAAAGGTAGGCCTGGACCAATATCACAATTGTTGGCAAATAAGCATGAAAACTCAAAATGTGAAACTGACCTCAAATTCGCAATGTATGTATATACTCAGGTTGCCCACAGGTTGGGGAACCCGAAAAAACATGTGTTTTCCGTATCTGACCTTTCCATCAAAAGTTAGCCCTTGGCCAGTATCACAATTGTTGGCAAATAAGCATTTAAGCATGAAAACGCAAAATGTGAAAGTAACCTAAAATTCGCAATGTATGCATATACTCAGGTTTCCCACAGGTTGGGGAACCCGAAAAAACATGTGTTTTCCGTATCTGACCTTTCCATCAAAAGTTAGCCATGGGCCAGTATCACAATTGTTGGCAAATAAGCATTTAAGCATGAAAACGCAAAATGTGAAAGTAACCTAAAATTCGCAATGTATGCATATACTCAGGTTTCCCACAGGTTGGGGAACCCGAAAAAAAAATGTGTTTTCCGTATCCAACCTTTCCTTCCACAGGTAGCCCGGCCGTATCCACAATTGTGGCAAAATAAGATTTAAGCATGAAAACTCAAAATGTGAAACTGACCTCAAATTCGAAAAGTATGCATATACTCAGGTTCCCCACCTTCTGGGGAACCCGAAAAAACATGTGTTTTCAGTATCCAACCTTACCTTCATAAGATAGGCCTGGGCATTTATCACATTTGTTGGCAAATAGCCAAGTAAGCATGAAAACTCAAAATGTGAAACTGACCTCAAATTCGCCAATGTATGATAATATTAGTGCCCACAGGTTGGGAACCCGAAAAAAAAAACATGTGTTTTCGTATCTAGACCTTCCATCAAAAGTTAGCCCGGGCCAGTATCACAATGTTGGCAAATAAGAATTGAAGCATGAAAACGCAAAATGTGAAAGTAACCTAAAATTCGCAATGTATGCATATACTCAGGTTTCCCACAGGTTGGGGAACCCGAAAAAAAAATGTGTTTTCCGTATCCAACCTTTCCTTCAACAGGTAGGCCTGGGCCAATATCACAATTGTTGGCCAATGTCCAATTTAGCATGAAAACTCAAAATGTGAAACGGACCTCAAATTCGCAATGTATGCATATACTCAGGTTCCCCACAGGTTGGGCAACCCGAAAAAACATGTGTTTTCCGTATCCAACCTTTCCTTCAAAAGGTAGGCTTGGGCCTATATCGCATATGTTTGCAAATGGCCAATTTAGCATGAAAACTCAAAACGTGAAACTGACCTCAAATTCGCAACGTATGCATATACTCAGGTTGCCCACACATTGGGGAACCCGAAAAAACATGTGTTTTCCGTATCTGACCTTTCCTTCAAAAGGTAGGCCTGCGCTAATATCACAATTGTTGGCAAATAAGCCAATTAAACATGAAAACTCAAAATGTGAAACTGACCTCCAATTCGAAATGTATGAATATACTCAGGTTGCCCACAGGTTGGGGAACCCGAAAAAACATGTGTTTTCCGTATCTGACCTTTCCATCAAAAGTTAGCCCTGGGCCAGTATCACAATTGTTGGCAAATAAGCATTTAAGCATGAAAACTCAAAATGTGAAACTGACCTCAAATTCGCAATGTATGCATATACTCAGGTTCCCCACAGGTTGGGCAACCCGAAAAAACATGGTTCCGTACGAACTTCCATCAAAAGTTAGCATGGGCCAGATAACAATTGTGGCAAATAAGCAATTAAGCAGAAAACGCAAAATGTGAAAGTAACTAAAAATTCGCCCAATGTAGCATATACTCAGGTTGCCCACAGATTGGGGAACCCGAAAAAACATGTGTTTTCCGTATCTGACCTTTCCTTCAAGTAGGCCTGCGCTAATATCACAATTGTTGGCAAATAAGCCAATTAAGCATGAAAACTCAAAATGTGAAACGGACCTCAAATTCGCAATGTATGCATATACTCAGGTTGCCCACAGATTGGGGAACCCGAAAAAACATGTGTTTTCCGTATCTGACCTTTCCTTCAAAAGGTAGGCCTGCGCTAATATCACAATTGTTGGCAAATAAGCCAATTAAGCATGAAAACTCAAAATGTGAAACTGACCTGAAATTCGCCATGTATGCATATACTCAGGTTGCCCACAGATTGGGGAACCCGAAAAAACATGAGTTTTCCATATCCAACCTTTCATTCAAAAGTTAGGCCTGCGCTAATATCACAATTGTTGGCAAATAGCCAATTAAGCATGAAAACTCAAAATGTGAAACTGACCTCAAATTCGAAATGTATGGATATACTCAGGTTGCCCAAAGATTGGGGAACACGAAAAAACATGTGTTTTCCATATCCAATCTTTCTTTCAAAAGATAGGCCTGGGCCAATATCACAATTGTTGGCAAATAGCCAATTAAGCATGAAAACTCAAAATGTGAAACTGACCTCAAATTCGAAATGTATGCATATACTCAGGTTGCCCACGGATTGGGGAACCCGAAAAAACATGTGTTTTCCGTATCTGACCTTTCCATCAAAAGATAGGGCTGGGCCAATATAACAATTGTTGGCAAATAGCCAATTAAGCATGAAAACTCAAAATGTGAAACTGACCTCAAATTCGAAATGTATGCATATACTCATGTTGCCCACAGATTGGGGAACACGAAAAAACATGTGTTTTCCGTATCTGACCTTTCCTTCAAAAGGTAGCTTGGGACAATATCACAATTGTTGGCAATAGCCAATTAAGCATGAAAACCTTCAAATGAAAATGACTCCATTCGAATGTATGCATATACTCAGTTGCCCCACGTTTGGGGAACCCGAAAAACATGTTGTTTTCCGTATCTGACCTTTCGCTTCAAAGGTAGCCTGCGCTATCTCACACAATTGTTGGCAAATAAGCCAATTATCATGAAACTCAAAATGTGAAACTGACCTCAAATTCGAAATGTATGCATATACTCAGGTTGCCCACAGGTTGGCAACCCGAAAAAACATGTTTTTTCCGTATCCAACCTTTCCTTCAAAAGGTAGGCCTGGGCCTATATCCCCTATGTTTGCAAATGGCTAATTTAGCATGAAAACTCAAAATGTGAAACTGACCTCAAATTCGAAATGTATGGATATGCTCAGGTTGCCCACAGGTTGGGGAACCCGAAAAAACATGAGTTTTCCATATCCAATCTTTCTTTCAAAAGATAGGCCTGGGCCAATATCACAATTGTTGGCCAATAGCTAATTTAGCATGAAAACTCAAAATGTGAAACTGACCTCAAATTCGAAATGTATGCATATGCTCAGGTTGCCCACAGGTTGCGGAACCCGAAAAAACATGTGTTTTCCGTATCCAACCTTTCCTTCAAAAGGTAGGCTTAGGCCTATATCGCATATGTTTGCAAATGGCCAATTTAGCATGAAAACTCAAAATGTGAAACTGACCTCAAATTCGCAATGTATGCATATACTCAGGTTGCCCACAGGTTGGGGAACCCGAAAAAACATGTGTTTTCCGTATCCAACCTTCCCTTCAAAAGGTAGGCTTGGGCCTATATCCCATATGTTTGCAAATGGCCAATTTGGCATGAAAACTCAAAATGTGAAACTGACCTCAAATTCGAAATGTATGCATATACTCAGGTTGCCCACAGGTTGGGGATCCCGAAAAAACATGTGTTTTCCATATCCAATCTTTCTTTCAAAAGATAGGCCTGGGCCAATATCACAATTGTTGGCAAATAGCCAATTAAGCATGAAAACTCAAAATGTGAAACTGACCTCAAATTCGAAATGTATGCACATACTCAGGTTCCCCACAGGTTGGGAATCCGAAAAAACATGTGTTTTTCGTATCCAACCTTTCCTTCAAATGGTAGGCCTGGGCCTGTTTCGCATTTGTTGGCCAAGAGCCAAGTAAGCATGAAAACTCAAAATGTGAAACTGACCTCAAATTTGAAAAGTATGCATATACTCAGGTTCCCCACAGGTTGGGGAAACTGAAAAAAGATGTGTTTTCCGTATCCGATCTTTTCTTCAAAAGGTAGGCCTGAGGCGAATATCACAATTGTTATGGCAAATAGCCAATTAAGCCATGAAACTCGAAAATGTGAAAACTGACCCCAATCGAAATGTATGCATATACTCAGATTGCCGCACACGTTGTATTAACCCTAAAAAACATTTGTTTTCCGTATCCAACCTTTCCTTCAAAAGGTACGCTTGGGCCTATATCGCATATGTTTGCAAATGGCCAATTTAGCATGAAAACTCAAAATGTGAAACTGACCTCAAATTCGAAATGTATGCATATACTCAGTTTCCCCATACTTTGTGGAACCCAAAAAAACATGTGTTTTCCGTATCTGACCTTTCTTCAAAAGGTAGGCCTGGGCCAATATCACAATTGTTGGCAAATAAGCATGAAAACTCAAAATGTGAAACTGACCTCAAATTCGCAATGTATGCATATACTCAGGTTGCCC
>NW_024099818.1:0-4662 GCF_016545835.1 Crotalus tigris
TATACTCAGGTTCCCCACAGGTTGGGGAACCCGAAAAATCATGTGTTTTCCGTATCCAACCTTTCCTTCAATTGGTAGGCCTGGGCCAATATCACATTTCTTCGCAAATAACCCAAATAAGGATGAAAACTCAAACTGTGAAACTGACCTCAAATTCGCAATGTATGCATATACTCAGGTTTCCCACAGGTTGGGGACCCTGAAAAAACATGTGTTTTCCGTATCTGACCTTTCCTTCAAAAGGTAGGCCTCGGCCAATATCACAATTGTTGGCAAATAAGCATGAAAACTCAAAAGGTGAAACTGACCTCAAATTCGCAATGTATGCATATACTCAGGTTGCCCACAGGTTGGGGAAACCGAAAAAACATGTGTTTTCCGTATCGAACCTTTCCTTCAAAAGATAGGTCTCCGACCATATCACATTTGTTCGCAAATAACCCAAATCAAGATGAAAACTCAAACTGACCTCAAATTCGCAATGTATGCATATACTCAGGTTGCCCACAGGTTGGGAAACCCAAAAAAACAGGTGTTTTCCGTATCTGACCTTTCCTTCAAAAGGTAGGTCTGGGCCAATATCACAAGTGTTGGCAAATAAGCCAATTAAGCATGAAAACTCAAAATGTGAAATTGAACTCCAATTCGAAATGTATGCATATACTCAGGTTGCCCAGACGTTGGGGAACCCGAAAAAACATGTGTTTTCCGTATCTGACCTTTCCTTCAAAAGGTAGCTCTGGGCAAATATCACAATTGTTGGCAAATAAGCCAATTAAGCAGGAAACTCAAAATGTGAAACTGACCTCAAATTCGAAATGTATGCATATACTCAGGTTCCCCACAGGTTGGGGAACCCGAAAAAACATGTGTTTTCCGTATCTGACCTTTCCTTCAAAAGGTAGCCCTGGGCCAATATCACAATTGTGGCAAATAAGCCAATTAAGCATGAAAACTCAAAATGTGAAACTGACCTCAAATTCGAAATGTATGCATATACTCAGGTTCCCCACAGGTTGGGCAACCCGAAAAAACATGTGTTTTCCGTAACCAACCTTTCCTTCAAAAGGTAGGCCTGGGCCTATATCGCATATGTTTGCAAATGGCCAATTTAGCATGAAAACTCAAAATGTGAAACTGACCTCAAATTCGCAATGTATGCATATACTCAGGTTCCCCACAGGTTGGGCAACCTGAAAAAACATGTGTTTTCCGTATCCAACCTTTCCTTCAAAAGGTAGGTCTGGGCCAATATCACATTTGTTCGCAAATAACCCAAATAAGGATGAAAACTCAAAATGTGAAACTGACCTCAAATTCGCAATCTATGCGTATACTCAGTTTCCCCACAGTTTGTGGAAGCCAAAAAAACATGTGTTTTCCGTATCTGATCTTTCCTTCAAAAGGTAGGCCTGGGCCAATATTTCAATTGTTGGCAAATAAGCATGAAAACTCAAACTGTGAAACTGACCTGAAATTCGCAATGTATGCATATACTCAGGTTGCCACAGGTTGGGGAACCCGAAAAAACATGTGTTTAACGTATACAACCTTTCCTTCAAAAGGTAGGCCTGGGCCAATATCACATTTGTTCGCAAATAACCCAAATCAGGATGAAAACTCAAACTGTGAAACTGACCTGAAATTCGAAATGTATGCATATACTCAGGTTGCCCACAGGATGGGGAACCCGAAAAAACATGTGTTTTCCGTATCGAACCTTTCCTTCAAAAGATAGGTCTCGGCCAATATCACAATTGTTGGCAAATAAGCCATTAAGCATGAAAACTCAAAATGTGAAACTGACCTCAAATTCGAAATGTATGCATATACTCAGGTTCCCCACAGGTTGGGGAACCCGAAAAAACATGTGTTTTCCATATCTGACCTTTCCTTTAAAAGGTAGGCCTGGGCCAATATTACAATTGTTGGCAAATAAGCATGAAAACTCAAAATGTGAAACTTTCCTGAAATTCGCAATGTATGCATATACTCAGGTTACCACAGGTTGGGGAACCCAAAAAAACATGTGTTTAACGTATCCAACCTTTCCTTCAAAAGGTAGGCCTGGGCAAATATCTCATTTGTTCGCAAATAACCCAACTCAGGATGAAAACTCAAACTGTGAAACTGACCTCAATTTCGCAATGTATGCATATACTCAGGTTGCCCACAGGTTGGGGAACCCGAAAAAACATCTGTTTTCCATATCTCACCTTTCCATCAGAAGGTAGGCCTGGGCCAGTATCACAATTGTTGGCAAATGACCAATTTAGCATGAAAACTCAAAATGTGAAACTGACCTCAAATTCGCAATGTATGCATATACTCAGGTTGCCCACAGGTTGGGAAACCCGAAAAAACATGTGTTTTCCGTATCCAACCTTTCCTTCAAAAGGTAGGGCTGGGACAATATCGCAATTGTTGGCAAATGGCCAATTAAGCATGAAAACTCAAAATGTGAAACTGACCTCAAATTCGCAATGTATGCATATACTCAGTTTCCCCACAGTTTGTGGAACCCAAAAAAACATGTGTTTTCCGTATCCAAACTTTCCTTCTAAAGGTAGGTCTGGGCCAATATCACATTTGTTTGGAAATAACCCAAATAAGGATGAAAACTCAAAATGTGAAGCGGACCTCAAATTCGAAATGTATGCATATACTCAGGTTTCCCACAGGTTGGGGAACCCGAAAAAACATGTGTTTTCCGTATCTGACCTTTCCTTCAAAAGGTAGGCCTGGGCCAATATTACAATTGTTGTCAAATAAGCATGAAAACTTCAAATGTGAAACTGACCTGAAATTCGCAATGTATGCATATACTCAGGTTGCCACAGGTTGGGGAACCCGAAAAAACATGTGTTTAACATATCCAACCTTTCCTTCAAAAGGTAGGCCTGGGCCAATATCACATTTTTTCGCAAATAACCCAAATCAGGATGAAAACTCAAACTGTGAAACTGACCTCAAATTCGCAATGTATGCATATACTCAGGTTGCCCACAGGTTGGGAAACCCGAAAAAACATGTGTTTTGCGTATCTGACCTTTCCCTTCTAAAAAATAGGTCCTCGGCCATATCACAATGTTTGGCAAATAAGTAATTTAAGCATGAAAACTCAAACTGTGAAACTGACCTCAAATTCGCAATGTATGCATATACTAAGGTTACCCACAGGTTGGGGAACCCGAAAAAACATGTGTTTTCCGTATCCAACCTTTCCTTCAAATGGTAGGCCTGGGCCAATATCACATTTCTTCGCAAATAACCCAAATAAGGATGAAAACTCAAACTGTGAAACTGACCTCAAATTCGCAATGTATGCATATACTCAGGTTTCCCACAGGTTGGGGAACCCGAAAAAACATGTGTTTTCCGTATCCAACTTTTCCTTCAAATGGTAGGCCTGGGCCAATATCACATTTCTTCGCAAATAACCCAAATAAGGATGAAAACTCAAACTGTGAAACTGACCTCAAATTCGCAATGTATGCATATACTCAGGTTTCCCACAGGTTGGGGAACCTGAAAAAACATGTGTTTTCCGTATCGAACCTTTCCTTCAAAAGATAGGTCTCCGACAATATCACATTTGTTCGCAAATAATCCAAATCAAGATGAAAACTCAAACTGACCTCAAATTCGCAATGTATGCATATACTCAGGTTGCCCACAGGTTGGGAAACCCAAAAAACATGTGTTTTCCGTATCTGACCTTTCCTTCAAAAGGTAGGTCTGGGCCAATATCACAATTGTTGGCAAATAAGCCAATTAAGCATGAAAACTCAAAATGTGAAACTGACCTCAAATTCGCAATGTATGCATATACTCAGGTTCCCCACAGTTGGGGAACCGAAAAAACACTTTTTTTCCGTTCCTAGACCTTTCCTTCAAAAGGTAGCCGGCCATATATCACAATTGTTGGCAAATAAGCATGAAACTCAAAATGTGAACTGACCTCAAATGTCACAATGGTATGCTATACTCAGGTTGCCCATAGTGTGGGGAACCCGAAAAACATGTGTTTTTTTTCCGTATCCAAACTTTCTTCAAAAGGTAGGGCTCGGCCAATATCACAATTGTTGGCAAATAAGTAATTAAGCATGAAAACTCAAAATGTGAAACTGACCTCAAATTCGAAATGTATGCATATACTCAGGTTCCCCACAGGTTGGGCAACCTGAAAAAACATGTTTTCCGTATCCAACCTTTCCTTCTAAAGGTAGGCCTGGGCCAATATCACATTTGTTTGGAAATAACCCAAATAAGGATGAAAACTCAAAATGTGAAGCTGACCTCAAATTCGAAATGTATGCATATACTCAGGTTCCCCACAGGTTGGGCACCCTGAAAAAACATGTTTAACGTATCCAACCTTTCCATCAAAAGGTAGGCCTGGGCAAATATCACAATTGTTGGCAAATAGCCAATTAAGCATGAAAACTCAAAATGTGAAACTGACCTCACATTCGCAATGTATGCATATACTCAGGTTGCCCACAGGTTGGGGAACCCGAAAAAACATGTGTTTTCCGTATCCAACCTTTCCTTCAAAAAGGTAGGCCTGGGCCAATATCACAATTGTTGGCAAATGGCCAATTAAGCATGAAAACTCAAAATGTGAAACTGACCTCAAATTCGAAATGTATGCATATACTC
>NW_024099819.1:0-3063 GCF_016545835.1 Crotalus tigris
TTTTATGCTGTGGAGGTGAAAAATTTTTTTTCACCCAAACGTATAAACGGATGTCAGAATGGGATTCGGGGTTAAATTTCATGCTTAAAAAGGTGCTTTTTGTAGTTTTTAAAAATTGAGCCATTTTGGTGTCCGGGGAAGGAAATTCCTGTTGCCGGGGTCAGGGATTTTTTTGCTCTGGAGGTGAAAAATTTTTTTTGACCCAAATGTATAAACGGATGTCAGAATGGGATTCAGTGTTAAATTTCATGGTTAAAAAAGGTGCTTTTTGTAGTTTTTAAAAATTGAGCCATTTTGGTGTCCGGGGAAGGAAATTCCTGATGCCGGGGTCAGGGATTTTTCTGCTCTGGAGGTGAAAAAATTTTTTTGACCCAAATGTATAAACGGATGTCAGAATGGGATTCAGTGTTAAATTTTATGCTTAAAAATGGTCCTTTTTTAGTTTGTAAAAATTGAGCCATTTTGGTGTCCAGGGAAGGAAATTCCTGATGCCGGGGTCAAGGATTTTTTTGCTCTGGAGGTGAAAATTTTTTTTTGACCCAAATGTATAAACGGACTTCAGAATGGGATTCGGGGTTAAATTTCATGCTTAAAAAAGGTGCTTTTTGTAGTTTTTATAAATTGTGCCGTTTTGGTTTCTGGGGAAGGAAAGTCCTGATGCCGGGGTCAGGGATTTTTGAGCTCTGGAGGTGAAAATTTTTGCTTCACCCAAATGTAAAAACAGACGTCAGAATGCGATTCGGGGTTAAATTTCATGCTTTAAAAAGATGCTTTTTGTAGTTTTTAAAAATTGAGCCATTTTGGTGTCCGGGGAAGGAAATTCCTGATGCCGGGGTCAGGGATTTTTTGCTCCGGAGGTGAAAATTTTTGTTTATCCCAAATGTAAAAATGTCAGAATGGGATTCAGGGTTAAATTTCATGCTTAAAAATGGTCCTTTGTTAGTTTGTAAAAATTGAGCCATTTTGGTGTCCAGGGAAGGAAATTCCCAATACCGGGGTCAGGGATTTTTGTACTCTGGAGGTGAAACTTTTTGCTTCACCCAAATGTAAACACAGACGTCAGAATGGGATTCGGGGTTAAATTTCATGCTTTAAAAAGGTGCTTTTTGTACTTTTAAAAAATTGAGCCGTTTTGGTGTCCAGGGAAGGAAATTCCTGATGCCGGGGTCAGGGATTTTTGTGCTCCGGAGGTGAAATTTTTTTTGACCCAAATGTATAAATGGATGTCAGAATGGGATTCGGGGTTAAATTTCATGGTTAAAAAAGGTGCTTTTTGTAGTTTTTAAAAATTGAGCCATTTTGGTGTCCGGGGAAGGAAATTCCTGATGCCGGGGTCAGGGATCTTTTGCTCCGGAGGTGAAAATTTTTGTTTATCCCAAATGTAAAAACGTCAGAATGGGATTCAGGGTTAAATTTCATGCTTAAAAATGGTCCTTTTTTAGTCTGTAAAAATTGAGCCATTTTGGTGTCCAGGGAAGGAAATTCCCGATACCGGGGTCAGGGATTTTTGTACTCTGGAGGTGAAACTTTTTGCTTCACCCAAATGTAAACACAGACGTCAGAATGGGATTCGGGGTTAAATTTCATGCTTTAAAAAGGTGCTTTTTGTACTTTTAAAAAATTGAGCCGTTTTGGTGTCCAGGGACGGAAATTCCTGATGCCGGGGTCAGGGATTTTTGGTGCTCGCGGAGGTGAAATTTTTTTTTGACCCAAATGTATAATTGATGTCAAGAATGGTATTCGGGGTTTAAATTTTCATGTTAAAAAGGTGCTTTTTGTAGTTTTTAAAATTGAGCCATTTAGTGTCCGGGAAGAAATTCCTGATGCCGGTGTCAGGGATTTTTTGCTCTGAGGTGAAAATTTTTGTTTATCCCAATGTAAAAACATCAGGATGGGATTCAGGGTTAAGTTCATGCTTAAAAATGGTCCTTTTTTAGTTTGGAAAAATTGAGCGCATTTTTGTGTCCAGGGAAGGAAATTCCCGATACGACGGGGTCAGGGATTTTTTGTACTCTGGAGGTGAAACTTTTTGCTTCACCCAAAATGTAAACACAGAGACGTCGAATGCGAGTCGGGTTAAATTTCATGCTTTAAAGTTGCTTTTTGTACTTTTTAAAAGATTGAGCCGTTTTGGTGTCCAGGGAAGGAAATTCCTGATGCCGGGGTCAGGGATTTTTGTGCTCTTGAGGTGAAAATTTTTTTTTTGAGCCAAATGTAAAAACGAACATCAGAATTGTATTCGGAGTTAAATTTCATGCTTAAAAATGGTGCTTTATGTAGTTTTTAAAAATTGAGCCGTTTTGGTGTCCCAGGAAGGAAATTCCTGATGCCGGGGTCAGGGATTTTTGTGCTCTGGAGGTGAAAATTTTTGTTTCACCCAAATATAAAAACCGACGTCAGACTGGGATTCGGGGTTAAATTTCAAGCTTAAAAATGGTCCATTTTTAGTTTTTTAAAATTGAGCCGTTTTGGTGTCCAGGGAAGGAAATTCCTGATGCCGGGGTCAGGGATTTTTGTGCTCTGGAGGTGAAAATTTTTGTTTCACCCAAATATAAAAACAGACGTCAGAATGCGATTCGGGGTTAAATTTCATGCTTAAAAAAGGTGCTTTTTGTAGTTTTTAAAATTGAAACGTTTTGGTGTCCAGGGAAGGAAATTCCTGATGCCGGGGTCAGGGATTTTTGTACTTGGAGGTGAAAATTTTTGTTTCACTGAAATGTAAAAACAGACGTCAGAATGGGATTCGGGGTTAAATTTCAGGCTTAAAAATGGTTCATTTTTAGTTTTTAAAAATTGAGCCGTTTTGGTGTCCAGGGAAGGAGATTCATGATGCCGGGGTCAGGGATTTTTGTGCTCTGGAGGTGAAAATTTTTGTTTCACCCAAATGTAAAAACAGACGTCAGAATGCGATTCGGGGTTAAATTTCAAGCTTAAAATGGTCCTTTTTTAGTTTTTAAAAATTGAGCCGTTTTGGTGTTCAGGGAACGAAATTCCTGATGCCGGGGTCAGGGATTTTTGTGCTCAGGAGGTGAAAATTTTTTTTTCACCCAAATTTATAAACGG
>NW_024099820.1:0-6287 GCF_016545835.1 Crotalus tigris
GATATTTTTGCTCCAGAGGTGAAAAAATTTTTTTGGACTCAAATGTAAAAACGGACCTCAGAATGGGATTCCGTATTAAATTTGATGCTTAAAAATGGTGCTTTGTCTACTTTTCAAAAATTGAGCCGTTTTGGTATCCAGGGAAGGAAAGTCCTGATGCCGGGGTCACGGATTTTTTTGCTCAAGAGGTGAAAAAAATTTTTTGACCCAAATGTAAAAACGGACCTCAAAATGGGATTCGGGATTAAATTTGATGCGTAAAAATGGTGCTTTGTCTAGTTTTCAAAAATTGAGCCTTTTGGTATCCAGGGAAGGAAATTCCTGATGCCGGGGTCACGGATTTTTGTGCTCCAGAGGTGAAAAACTTTTTTTGACCCAAATGTAAAAATGGACCTCAGAATGGGATTCGGGGTTAAATTTCATGCTTAAAAAGGGTGCTTTGTCCTAGTTCAAAAATTGAGCCTTTTGGTATCCAGGGAAGGAATTCTGATGCCGGGGTGACGGATTTTTTGTGCTCCAGAGGTAAATTTTTTTTGACCCCAAATGTAAAAACTACTCAGAATGGGTTCAGGTTTAAATTTCATGCTTAAAACTGTTTGCTTTTTCTAGTTTTTAATTTTTCAGCCGTTTTGGTGTTCGGGGAAGGAAATTTGTCATGCCGGGGTCACGGATTTATTTTGCTCCAGAAGTGAAAAATTTTTTTTGACCTAAATGTAAAAACGGACCTCAGAGTGAGATTCGGGGTTAAATTTCATGCTTAAAAATGGTGCTTCTTTTAATTTTCAAAAATTGAGCTGTTTTAGTGTCCAGGGAAGGAAATTCCTGATGCCGGGGTCATGGATTTTTGTGCTCTGGAGATGAAATTTTTTTTTTGACCCAAATGTAAAAACAGCCTCAGAATGGGATTCGGGGTTAAATGTCATGCTTAAAAATGGTGCTTTTTGTAGTTTTCAAATATTGAGCCGTTTTGGTATCTAGGGAAGGAAATCCCTGATGCCGGGGTCACGGATGTTTGTGCTCCAGAGGTGAAAAAATTTTTTTGACCCTAAATGTAAAAATGGACCTCAGAGTGAGATTCGGGGTTAAATTTCATGCTTAAAAAGGGTGCTTTCTTCTAATTTTCAAAAATTGAGACGTTTTAAATGTCCTTGGAAGGAAATTCCTGATGCCGGGGTCACGGATTTTTGTGCTCCGTAGACGAAATTTTTTTTTTGACCCAAATGTAAAAACGGACCTCAGAATGGGATTCGGGGTTAAATTTCGTGCTTAAAAATGGTGCTTCTCCTAGTTTTCAAAAATTGAGCCGTTTTAGTGTCTGGGGAAGGAAATTCCTGATGCCGGGGTCACGGATTTTTGTGCTCCGGAGATGAATTTTTTTTTTTGACCCAAATGTAAAAACGGATCTCAGAATGGGATTTTGGGTACATGTCTGCTTGAATAATGGTGCTTTTTGTAGTTTTCAAATATTGAGCCGTTTTGGTATCTAGGGAGGAAATCCCGGATGCCGGGGTCACGGATGTTTGTGCCTCCAGAGGTGAAATATTTTTTTGACCCAAAATATAAAAACAGACCTCAGAATGGGATTCAGGTTTAAATTTCATGCTTAAAAATGGTGCTTTTTCTAGTTTTTAATTTTTCAGCCGTTTTGGTGTTCGGGGAAGGAAATTTCTCATGCCGGGGTCACGGATTTTTTTTGCTCCAGAGGTGAAAAATTTTTTTTGACCCATATGTAAAAACGGACCTCAGAATTGGATTCGGGATTAAATTTGATGCTTTAAAATGGTGCTTTTTCTAGTTTTCAAAAATTGAGCCTTTTTGGTATCCAGGGAAGGAAATTCCTGTTGCCGGGGTGACAGATTTTTTTGCTCCAGAGGTGAAAAAATTTTTTTGACCCAAATGTAAAAACGGACCTCAGAATGGGACTCGGGTTTAAATTTCATGCTTAAAAAGGGTGCTTTTTCTAGTTTTCAAAAATTGAGCCTTTTTGGTATCCAGGGAAGGAAATTCCTGTTGTCAGGGTGACGGATTTTTTTGCTCCAGAGGTGAAAAAATTTTTTTGACTCAAATGTAAAAATGGACCTCAGAATGGGATTCCGTATTAAATTTGATGCTTAAAAATGGTGCTTTGTCTACTTTTCAAAAATTGAGCCTTTTTGGTATCCAGGGAAGGAAATTCCTGTTGCCGGGGTGACAGATTTTTTTGCTGCAGAGGTGAAAAATTTTTTTTGACCCAAATGTAAAAACGGACCTCAACATGGGATTCGGGATTAAATTTGATGCTTAAAAAGGGTGCTTTGTCTAGTTTTCAAAAATTGAGCCTTTTTGGTATCCAGGGAAGGAAATTCCTGATGCCGGGGTGACGGATTTTTGTGCTCCAGAGGTGAAAATTTTTTTTGACCCAAAATGTAAAAACAGACCTCAGAATGGGTTTCAGGTTTAAATTTCATGCTTAAAAATGGTGCTTTTTCTAGTTTTTAATTTTTCAGCCGTTTTGGTGTTCGGGGAAGGAAATTTGTCATGCCGGGGTCACGGATTTTTTTTTGCTCCAGAAGTGAAAAAATTTTTTTGACCTAAATGTAAAAACGGACCTCAGAGTGGGATTCGGGGTTAAATTTCATGCTTAAAAATGTTGCTTCTTCTAATTTTCAAAAATTGAGCCGTTTTAGTGTCCAGGGAAGGAAATTACTGATGCCGGGGTCATGGTGTTTTTGTGCTCTGGAGATGAAATTTTTTTTTTGACCCAAATGTAAAAACAGCCTCAGAATGGGATTCGGGGTTAAATGTCATGCTTAAAAATGGTGCTTTTTGTAGTTTTCAAATATTGAGCCGTTTTGGTATCTAGGGAAGGAAATCCCTGATGCCGGGGTCACGGATGTTTGTGCTCCAGAGGTGAAAAAATTTTTTTGACCCTAAATGTAAAAATGGACCTCAGAGTGAGATTCGGGGTTAAATTTCATGCTTAAAAAGGGTGCTTCTTCTAATTTTCAAAAATTGAGCCGTTTTAATGTCCGGGGAAGGAAATTCCTGATGCCGGGGTCACGGATTTTTGTGCTCCAGAGGTGAAAAATTTTTTTTGACCCAAATGTAAAAATGGACCTCAGAATGGGATTCCGTATTAAATTTGATGCTTAAAAATGGTGCTTTGTCTACTTTTCAAAAATTGAGCCTTTTTGGTATCCAGGAAAGGAAATTCCTGATGCCGGGGTGACGGATTTTTGTGCTCCAGAGGTGAAAATATTTTTTTGACCCAAAATGTAAAAACAGACCTCAGAATGGGATTCAGGTTGATATTTCATGCTTAAAAATGGTGCTTTTTCTAGTTTTTCATTTTTCAGCCGTTTTGGTGTTCGGGGAAGGAGATTTCTCATGCCGGGGTCACGGATTTTTTTTGCTCCAGAGGTGAAAAATTTTGGGGGGGGGGGGGGGGAGGACCCAAATGTAAAATGACCTCAGTGAATTGGATTCGGGGTTATATTTAATGCTGAAAAATGGTGCTTTTCTAGTTTTCAAAATTGAGCCTTTTTGTATCCAGGGAAGGAAATTCCGTTGCCGGGTGACGGATTTTTTTGCTCCAGAGGTACAATTTTTTTTGACGCTAAAACGAATGTAAAAACGGACCTCAGATTGGATTCGGGATTAATTTGGATGCTTAAAATGTGCTTTGGTGTCTAGTTTTTCAATATTAGCCTTTTTGTATTCCGGAAAGGAATTCTGATGCCGGGTGACGATTTTTGTTGCTCCAGAGGTGAATATTTTTTTGACCAAAATGTAAAAACAGACCTCAGAATGGGGATTCAGGTTTAATTTCATGCTTAAAAATGGTGCTTTTTCTAGGTTTTTCATTTTTCACAAGTCCGTTTTTGGTGTTCGGGGAAGGAGATTTCTCATGCCGGGGTCACGGATTTTTTTTGCTCCAGAGGTGAAAAAATTTTTTTGACCCAAATGTAAAAATGGACCTCAGAATGGAATTCGGGGTTATATTTCATGCTTAAAAACGGTGCTTTTTCTAGTTTTCAAAAATTGAGCCTTTTTGGTATCCAGGGAAGGAAATTCCTGTTGCCGGGGTGACAGATTTTTTTGCTGCAGAGGTGAAAAATTTTTTTTGACCCAAATGTAAAAACGGACCTCAAAATGGGATTCGGGATTATATTTGATGCTTAAAAATGGTGCTTTGTCTAGTTTTCAAAAATTGAGCCTTTTTGGTATCCAGGGAAGGAAATTCCTGATGCCAGGGTGACAGATTTTTTTTTGCTGCGAGGTGAAAATTTTTTTTGACCAAATTGTAAAAAACGGACACTCATAGTGGGATTCGGGGTTATAATTTCATGCTTAAAAATGTTGCCTTCTTCTAATTTTTCAAAAATTGAGCCGTTTTAGTGTCCATGGAAGGAAATTCCTGATGCCGGGGTCATGGATTTTTGTGCTCTGGAGATGAAATTTTTTTTTTGACCCAAATGTAAAAACGGACCTCAGAATGGGATTCGGGGTTAAATGTCAGGCTTAAAAATGGTGCTTTTTGTAGTTTTCAAATATTGAGCCGTTTTGGTATCTAGGGAAGGAAATCCCTGATGCCGGGGTCACGGATGTTTGTGCTCCAGAGGTGAAAAAATTTTTTTGACCCTAAATGTAAAAATGGACCTCAGAGTGGGATTTGGGGTTAAATTTCATGCTTAAAAAGGGTGCTTCTTCTAATTTTCAAAAATTGAGCCGTTTTAGTGTCCGGGGAAGGAAATTCCTGATGCCGGGGTCACGGATTTTTGTGCTCCAGAGGTGAAAAATTTTTTTTGACTGACATCTAAAAACGGACCTCAGAATGGGATTCGGGGTTAAATTTCATGCTTAAAAATGGTGCTTTTTCTAGTTTTCAAAAATTGAGCCGTTTTGGTATCAAGGGAAGGAAATTCCTGTTGCCGGAGTCACGGATTTTTGTGCTCCAGAGGTGAAAAATTTTTTTTGACTGAAATCTAAAAATGGACCTCAGAATGTGATTCGGGGTTAAATTTCATGCTTAAAAATGGTGCTTTTTCTAGTTTTTAATTTTTCAGCCGTTTTGGTGTTCGGGGAAGGAAATTTCTCATGCCAGGGTCACGGATTTTTTGTGCTCCAGAGGTGAAAAATTTTTTTGACCCAAATGTAAAAATGGACCTCAGAATGGGACTCGGGGTTAAATTTCATGCTTAAAAAGGGTGCTTTTTCTAGTTTTCAAAAATTGAGCCTTTTTGGTATCCAGGGAAGGAAATTCCTGTTGCTAGGGTGACGGATTTTTTTGCTCCAGAGGTGAAAAAAATTTTTTGACTCATTAAAAACGGCCTCAAATGGGATTCCGTATTAAATTTGCTGCTTAAAATGGTGATTTGTCTACTTTTCAAATTGGTCCGTTTTGGTATCACAGGGAAGGAAATTCCTGAATGGCCGGGTCACGGATTTTTTTGCTACCAAGTGCAAAAGTTTTTTGACCCAATGGTAAAACAACCTCAGAATTGGCTTCGGGATTATTTGTGCTTAAAATGGTGCTTTTTTCTAGTTTTTCAAAATTGAGCCTTTTTGGTATCCATGAAGGAATTTCCTGTTGCCGGGGTGACAGATTTTTTTGCTCCAGAGGGAAATTTTTTTGACCAAATGGTAAAAACGGACCTCAAATGGGATTCGGGATTAAATTTGATGCTTAAAAATGGTGCTTTGTCTAGTTGTCAAAAATTGAGCCTTTTTGGTATCCAGGGAAGGAAATTCCTGATGCCGGGGTGACGGATTTTTGTGCTCCAGAGGTGAAAATTTTTTTTTGACCCAAAATGTAAAAACAGACCTCAGAATGGGATTCAGGTTTAAATTTCATGCTTACAAATGGTGCTTTTTCTAGTTTTTAATTTTTCAGCCGTTTTGGTGTTCGGGGAAGGAAATTTCTCATGCCGGGGTCACGGATTTTTTTTGCTCCAGAGATGAAAAAATTTTTTTGACCCAAATGTAAAAATGGACCTCAGAATGGGATTCGGGGTTAAATTTCATGCTTAAAAATGGTGCTTTTTCTAGTTTTCCAAAATTGAGCCTTTTTCGTATGCACGGAAGCAAATTCATGATGCCGGGGTCATGGATTTTTTTGCTCCAGAGGTGAAAAATTTTTTTGGACCCAAATGTAAAAACGGACCTCAGAATGGGATTCGGGATTAAATTTGATGCTTAAAAATGGTGCTTTGTCTAGTTTTCAAAAATTGAGCCTTTTTGGTATCCAGGGAAGGAAATTCCTGATGCCCAGGTGACGGATTTTTGTGCTCCAGAGGTGAAAATTTTTT
>NW_024099821.1:0-6162 GCF_016545835.1 Crotalus tigris
AAAACGGACCTCGGAATGGGATTTGGGGTTAAATTTCATGGTTAAAAATGGTGCTTTTTCTAGTTTTCAAAAATTGAGCTGTTTTGGTGTCCGGGGAAGGAAATTCCTGATGCCGGGGTCAGGGATTTTTGTGCTCAGGAGGTGAAAAACTTTTTTTGACCCAAATATAAAAATGGACCTTGGAATGGGATTCGGGGTTAAATTTCATGCTTTAAAATGGTGCTTTTTCTAGTTTTTAAAAATTGAGCCATTTTGGTGTCTGGGGAAAGAAATTCCTGATGCCGAGGTCAGAGATTTTCGTGCTCAGGAGGTGAAAATTTTTATTTGGCCCAAATGTGAAAATGGACCTCGGAATGGGATTCGGGGTTAAATTTCAGGCTTAAAAATGGTGCTTTTTCTAGTTTTCAAAAATTGAGCCTTTTTGGTGTCCGGGGAAGGAAATTCCTGATACCGGGGTCAGCGATTTTTGTGCTCAGGAGGTGAAATTTTTTTTGACCCAAATGTGAAAACGAACCTCGGAATGGGATTCGGATTTAAAATTCAGGCTTAAAAATGGTGCTTTTTCTAGTTTACAAAAATTGAGCCGTTTTGGTGTCCGGGGAAGGAAATTCCTGATGCCGGGGTCAGCGATTTTTGTGCTCAGGAGGTGAAAAATTTTTTTGACCCAAATGTGAAAACGGACCTCGGAATGGGATTTGGGGTTAAATTTCAGGATTAAAAATGGTGCTTTTTCTAGTTTTCAAAAATTGAGCTGTTTTGGTGACTGGGGAAGGAAATTCCTGATGCCGGGGTCAGCGATTTTTGTGCTCAGGAGGTGAAATTTTTTTTTGACCCAAATGTGAAAACGGACCTCGGA
Source organism: Crotalus tigris (assembly GCF_016545835.1). Classification (NCBI taxonomy): domain Eukaryota; kingdom Metazoa; phylum Chordata; class Lepidosauria; order Squamata; family Viperidae; genus Crotalus; species Crotalus tigris. The sequence continues at coordinate 857 of NW_024099821.1, forward strand.
ATGGGATTCGGGGTTAAATTTCATGCATAAAAATGGTGCTTTTTCTAGTTTTCAAAAATTGAGCCCTTTTGGTGTCCGGGGAAGGAAATTCCTGATGCCGGGGTCAGCGATTTTTGTGCTCAGGAGGTGAAAATTTTTTTTGACCCAAATGTGAAAACGGACCTCGGAATGGGATTCGGGGTTAAAATTCAGGCTTAAAAATGGTGCTTTTTCTAGTTTACAAAAATTGAGCCATTTTGGTGTCCGGGGAAGGAAATTCCTGATGCCGGGGTCAGCGATTTTTGTGCTCAGGAGGTGAAATTTTTTTTTGACCCAAATGTGAAAAAGGACCTCGGAATGGGATTCGGGGTTAAATTTCAGGCTTAAAAATGGTGCTTTTTCTAGTTTTCAAAAATTGAGCTGTTTTGGTGACTGGGGAAGGAAATTCCTGATGCCGGGGTCAGCGATTTTTGTGCTCAGGAGGTGAAATTTTTTTTTGACCCAAATGTGAAAACGGACCTCGGAATGGGATTCGGGGTTAAATTTCATGCTTAAAAATGGTGCTTTTTGTAGTTTTAAAAAATTGAGCCCTTTTTGTGTCTGGGGAAGGAAATTCCTGATGCAGGGGTCAGGGATTTTTGTGCTCCGGAGGGGAAATTTTTTTTTTTGACCCAAATATAAAAACGGATGTCAGAATGGGATTCGGGGTTAAATTTCGAGGCTTAAAAATGGTGCTTTTTGTTGTTTTTAAAAATTGAGCCATTTTGGTGTCCAGGGAATGAAATTCCTGATGCCGGGGTCAGGGATTTTTGTGCTCCGGAGCTGAAAAATTTTTTTTGACCCAAATGTATAAACGGAATTCAGAATGGGATTCAGGGTTAAATTTCATGCATAAAAATGGTGCTTTTGTAGTTTTTAAAAATTGAGCCATTTTGGTGTCCAGGGAAGGAAATTCCTGATGCCGGGGTCAGGGATTTTTGTGCTCAGGAAGTGAAATTTTTTTTTTCAACCAAATGTATAAACGGACCTCGAATTGGATTCGAGGGTGAAATTTCTGCTTAAAAAATTGTGCTTTTCTAGTTTTCAAAAATTGAGCCTTTTTTGTGTCCGGGAAGGAAATTCCCTGATGCCTGGGTCACGATTTTTGTGCTCAGGAAGTGAAATTTTTTTGTGACCCAAATGAGAAAAAGGACCTCGGAATGGGATTCGGGGTTAAATTTCATGCTTAAAAATGCTGCTTTTTCTAGTTTTCAAAAATTGAGCCCTTTTGGTGTCCGGGGAAGGAAATTCCTGATGCCGGGTCAACGATTTTTCTGCTCAGGAGGTGAAAATTTTTTTTGACCCAAATGTGAACACGGACCTCGGAATGGGATTCGGGGTTAAATTTCAGGCTTAAAAATGGTGTTTTTTCTAGTTTTAAAAAATTGATCCGTTTATGTGTCCGGGGAAGGAAATTCCTGATGCCGGGGTCAGGGATTTTCGTGCTCAGGAGGTGAAATTTTTTTTTGACCCAAATGAAAAAACGGACCTCGGAATGGGATTCGGGGTTAAATTTCAGGCTTAAAAATGGTGGTTTTTCTAGTTTTCAAAAATTGAGCCTTTTTGGTGTCCGGGGAAGGAAATTCCTGATGCCGGGGTCAGCGATTTTTGTGCTCAGGAGGTGAAATTTTTTTTTGACCCAATTGTGAAAACGGACCTCGGAATGGGATTTGGGGTTAAATTTCAGGCTTAAAAATTGTGTTTTTTCTAGTTTTTAAAAATTGAGCCGTTTTGGTGTGCGGGGAAGGAAATTCCTGATGCCGGGGTCAGCGATTTTTGTGCTCAGGAGGTGAAAATTTTTTTTGACCCAAATGTGAAAATGGACCTCGGAATGGGATTCGGGGTTAAATTTCAGGCTTAAAAATGGTGTTTTTTCTAGTTTTTAAAAATTGAGCCATTTTGGTGTTCAGGGAAGGAAATCCCTGATGCCGGGGTCAGGGATTTTTGTGCTCAGGAGGTGAAAATTTTTTTTGACAGAAATGAAAAAACGGACCTCGGAATGGGATTCGGGGTTAAATTTCATGCTTAAAAATTGTGCTTTTTCTAGTTTTCAAAAATTGAGCCTTTTTGGTGTCCGGGGAAGGAAATTCCTGATGCCGGGCTCAGCGATTTTGTTTTTTTGTGTTTGTGGTTTTTTTTTTTTTTTTTGTTTTTGGTTTTTTGTGTTTTTTTTTTTTTTGGTTTTTTTTGTGTTTTTTGTGCTCAGGAGCTGAAAAATGTTTTTTTTGACCCAATGTCGAAAACGGACCTCGAATGTGATTTGGGGTTAAATTTCAGGCTTAAAATGGTGCTTTTTTCCTAGTTTTCAAAAATTGAGCCCTTTTGGTGTCCGGGGAAGGAAATTCCTGATCCGCAGGGTCAGCGCTTTTTGTGCTCAGGAGGTTGAAAATTTTTTTTTTTTGACCCAAATGTGAACGGACCTCGAATGGTTCGGGGGTTAAATTCAGGCTTAAAAATGGTTCTTTTTTCTAGTTTACAAAAATTGAAGCGTATTGGTGTCCGGGAGGAAGGAAATTCTGATGCGGGGTCAGGGATTTTTGTGCTCAGGAGGTGAAAAATTTTTTTTTGACCCAAATGTAAAAACGGACCTTGGAATGGGATTCAGGGTTAAATTTCATGCTTAAAAATGGTGCTTTTTCTAGTTTTCAGAAATTGAGCCGTTTTTGTGTCCAGGGAAGGAAATTCCTGATCCCGGGGTCAGGGGTTTTTGTGCTCAGGAGGTGACAATTTTTTTTGACCCAAATGAAAAAACGGACCTCGGAATGGGATTCGGGGTTAAATTTCATGCTTGAAAATGGTGCTTTTTCTAGTTTTCAAAAATGAGCCATTTTGGTGTCTGGGGAAGGAAAGTCCTGATGCCGGGGTCAGGGATTTTTCTGCTCAGGAGGTGAAAATTTTTATTTGGCCCAAATGTGAAAATGGACCTCGGAATAGGATTCGGGGTTAAATTTCATGCTTAAAAATGGTGCTTTTTCTAGTTTTCAAAAATTGAGCCGTTTTGGTGTCCAGGGAAAGAAATTCGTGATGCCGAGGTCAGGGATTTTTGTGCTCAGGAGGTGAAAATTTTTTTTTGACCCAAATGTAAAAATGGGCCTCGGAATCGGATTCGGGGTTAAATTTCATGCTTAAAAATTGTGCTTTTTCTAGTTCTTAAAAATTAAGCCATTTTGGTGTCTGGGGAAGGAAATTCCTGATGCTGGGGTCAGGGATTTTTGTGCTCAGGAGGTGAAAATTTTTTTTTGACCCAAATGTAAAAATGGACCTCGGAATCAGATTCGGGGTTAAATTTCATTTTTAAAAATTGTGCTGTTTCTAGTTCTTAAAAATTGAGCCATTTTGGTGTCTGGGGAAGGAAATTCCTGATGCCGGGGTCAGGGATTTTTGTGCTCAGGAGGTGAAAATTTTTTTTTGACCCACATGAAAAAACGGACCTCGGAATGGGATTCGGGGTTAAATTTCAGGCTTAAAAATGGTGCTTTTTCTAATTTTTTAAAAATAGAGCCGTTTTGGTGTCCGGGGAAGGAAATTCCTGATGCTGGGGTCAGCGATTTTTGTGCTCAGGAGGTGAAAATTTGTTTTGACCCAAATGTGAAAACGGACCTCGGAATGGTATTCGGAGTTAAATTTCATGCTTAAAAATTGTGCTTTTTCTAGTTCTTAAAAATTGAGCCATTTTGGTGTCTGGGGAAGGAAATTCCTGATGCCGGGGTCAGGGATTTTTGTGCTCAGGAGGTGAAAATTTTTTTTTGACCCAAATGAAAAAACGGACCTCGGAATGGGAATCTCGGGGTAAATTTCATGCTTAAAAATTGTGCCTTTTTCTAGTTCTTAAAAAATTGAGCCATTTTGGTGTCTGGGGAAGGGAAATTCTGGATGCTTGGGGTCAGCGATTTTTGTGCCTCAGGAGGTGAAAATTTATTTGGCCTCAAATGTGAAAATGGACCTGGAAATCGGATTTCAGGGTTGTAAATCATGCTTAAAAATGGGGCTTTTTCTAGTTTTCAAAAATTGAGCCGTTTTGGTGTCCAGCGAAAGATATTCCTGATGGCGGGGTCAGGGATTTTTGTGCTCAGGAGGTAAAAAATTTTTTTTGACCCAAATGTAAAAATGGACCTCGGAATCGGATTCGGGGTTAAATTTCATGCTTAAAAATTGTGCTTTTTCTAGTTCTTAAAAATTGAGCCATTTTGGTGTCTGGGGAAGGAAATTTCTGATGCTGGGGTCAGCGATTTTTCTGCTCAGGAGGTGAAAATTTTTATTTGGCCCAAATGTGAAAATGGACCTCGGAATAGGATTCGGGGTTAAATTTCATGCTTAAAAATGGTGCTTTTTCTAGTTTTCAAAAATTGAGCCGTTTTGGTGTCAAGGGAAAGAAATTCGTGATGCCGGGGTCAGGGATTTTTGTGCTCAGGAGGTGAAAATTTTTTTTTGACCCAATGAAAAAAACGGACCTCGGAATGGGATTCGGGGTTAAATTTCATGCTTAAAAAGTGTGCTTTTTCTAGTTCTTAAAAATTGAGCCATTTTGGTGTCTGGGGAAGGAAATTCCTGATGCCGGGGTCAGCGATTTTTGTGCTCAGGAGGTGAAAATTTTTATTTGGTCCAAATGTGAAAATGGACCTCGGAATCGGATTCAGGGTTAAATTTCATGCTTAAAAATGGGGCTTTTTCTAGTTTTCAAAAATTGAGCCGTTTTGGTGTCCAGGGAAGGAAATTCCTGATGCCGGGGTCAGGGATTTTTGTGCTCAGGAGGCGAAAATTTTTATTTGGCCCAAATGTGAAAATGGACCTCGGAATCGGATTCGGGGTTAAATTTCATGCTTAAAAATGGGGCTTTTTCTAGTTTTCAAAAATTGAGCAGTTTTGGTGTCCAGGGAAGGAAATTACTGATGGGATTTTTGTGCTCAGGAGGTGAAAGAATTTTTTTGACCCAAATGTAAAAACGGACCTCGGAATCGGATTCGGGGTTAAATTTCAGGCTTAAAAATTGTGCTTTTTCTAGTTTTTAAAAATTGAGCCGTTTTGGTGTCTGGGGAAGGAAATTCCTGATGCCGGGGTCAGGGATTTTTGTGCTCAGGAGGTGAAAATTTTTATTTGGCCAAATTTGAAAATGGACCTCGGACTCGGATTCGCGGTTAAATTTCATGCTTAAAAAAGGTGCTTTTTCTACTTGTTAAAAATTGAGCCGTTTTGGTGTCTGGGGAAGGAAATTCCTGATGCCGGGGTCAGGGATTTTTGTGCTCAGGAGGTGAAAATTTTTTTTTGACCCAAATGAAAAAACGGACCTC
>NW_024099822.1:0-3017 GCF_016545835.1 Crotalus tigris
TACCTGATTTTTTTCAGGTTCCCCAGTCTGTAGGGAACCTTAATTTTAAGCGTCTTTTTCGTATTTGAGGTCAGTTACATATTGGTTATTTGCCAACAATTGAGATATTTGCCCAGGCCTAACATTTGAAGGAAAGGTCGGATCCAGAATGTTCATGTTTTTTCGTATTTCCACACCTGTGAGGAACCTGACTTCATGTATACTTTTCAAATTTGAGGTTAGTTTCATATTTGGACATTTCTGATTGATTAGCTGTTTGCCAACAACTGCGATACATGACCAGGCGTAACTTTTGAAGGAAAGGTTGGATCAGGAAAAGACATCTTTTTTTCGGGTTCACCATCCTGTAGAAAATTTGAAACAAGCATATTTTCCCGAATTTGAGGTCATTGTCACATTTGGACTTTTCAAATTAGCTGTTTGCACCACAAATTAGATATAGACCCAGCCTACTTTTTCAAGAAAAGTCCGATTTGGATTATACGTGATTTTCAGCTTCGCCCATCCTGTAGGGAACCTGAATGTAAACGCACTTTTCAAATTTAAGATCAGTCTCCCATTTGGGATTCATGATTTATTGGCTCTTTGCCAAAAAAATTGCGATATATGCCCAAGCATAACATTTGAAGGAAAGGTAGGATCCGGAAAATTCATGTTTTTTCTGCTTCACCAACCTGTAGGCTACCTTAATTTATTTGAAGTTTTCGAACGTCAGTTTCACATTTGGACTTTTGAGAATTAGCTATTTGCCAACAAATGCGATATAGACCCAGGCCTAACTTTTCAAGGGAAGGTCATTTCGATTATATGTGATTTTTCAGGTTCCCCATGCTGGAGGGAACCTGAATGTCAGCACACTTTTCGAATTTAAGATCAGTTTCCCTACAATTTATTTGTAGTTTTCGAATTTGAGGTCAGTTTCACATTTGGACTTTTCATAATTTGCAAACAAATGCCATATATGCCTAGGCTTTTTGAAGGAAAGGTCGGATTTGGAGAATACATGTTTTTTTCAGATTCCCCAACCTCTGAGGAACCTGACTTTATGTATTCTTTTCAAATTTGAGATTAGTTTCACATTTGGACTTTTTATACTGAATTGGCTGTTTGCCAACAAATGCGATATAGACCCAGGCCTAACTTTTGAAGGAAAGGTCTGATTCGATAATACCTGATTTTTTTTAGGTTCCCCAGTCTGAAGGGAACCTGAATTTTAAGCGTCTTTTTCGTATTTGAGGTCAGTTACATATTGGTTATTTGCCAACAATTGAGATATTTGCCCAGGCCTAACATTTGAAGGAAAGGTCGGATCCAGAATGTTCATGTTTTTTCGTATTTCCACACCTGTGAGGAACCTGAATTCATGTATACTTTTCAAATTTGAGGTTAGTTTCATATTTGGACATTTCTGATTGATTAGCTGTTTGCCAACAACTGCGATACATGACCAGGCGTAACTTTTGAAGGAAAGGTTGGATCCGGAAAAGACATGTTTTTTTCGGGTTCACAATCCTGTAGAAAATTTGAACAAATGCATATTTTCCGAATTTGAGGTCAGTGTCACATTTGGACTTTTCAGAATTAGCTGTTTGCCAACAAATGAGATATAGACCCAGGCCTAACTTTTCAAGGAAAAGACCGATTTGGATTATACGTGATTTTTCAGCTTCCCCATCCTGTAGGGAACCTGAATGAAACGCCCACTTTTCAAATTTACGATCAGTCCCAGTTGGAATCATGAGTATTGGCTCTTTGCCCAACAAAATTGCCGATTTGAGATATGCAAGCCTAACCATTTGAAGGAAAAGGTAGGATCACGGAACATCATGTTTTTCTGCTCACCAACTGTAGGCTACCTTAATCCTTAAATGTTATTTGAAGTTTCGAAATAGTCAGTTTCACATTTGGACTCTTTGAGAATTAGCTATTGCCAACAAATGCGATATAGACCCAGGCCTAACTTTCAAGGGAAGGTCATTTCGATTATATGTGATTTTTCAGGTTCCCCATGCTGGAGGGACCCTGAATGTCAGCACACTTTTCGAATTTAAGATCAGTTTCCCTACAATTTATTTGTAGTTTTCGAATTTGAGGTCAGTTTCACATTTGGACTTTTCATAATTTGCCAACAAATTCGATATATGCCTAGGCTTTTTGAAGGAAAGGTCGGATTTGGAGAATACATGTTTTTTTCAGATTCCCCAACCTCTGAGGAACCTGACTTTATGTATTCTTTCAAATTTGAGATTAGTTTCACATTTCGGACTTTGATACGTGAATGGCGTTTGCCAACAAATGACGATATAAGACCAGGCCTAACTTTTGAAGGAAAGGTCTGATTCGATAATACACTGATTTTTTTAGGTTCCCCAGTCTGAGGGAACCTGAATTTAAGCGTCTTTTTCGTATTGGAGGTCAGTTACATTTGGTATTTCCAAACAATTGAGATATTTGCCCAGGAATACATTGAAGTAAAGGCGGATCCAGAATGTTCATGTGTTTTCGTATTTCCCCCCCAAACACCTGTGAGGAACATGAAGTCATGTATACTTTTCAAATTGAGGTAGTTTTAATAGTTGGACATTGTGATTGATTAGCTGTTTAGCCAAACAAATGCGGATACATGACCAGGCGTAACTTTTGAAGGAAGTGCGATCCGGAAAAGACAGTTTTTTCGGTTCACCATCCGTAGAAAAAAAAAAAAAAAAAAAAAAAAAAAAATTTGAACAAATGCATATTTTCCGAATTTGAGGTCAGTGTCACATTTGGACTTGTCAGAATTAGCTGTTTGCCAACAAATGAGATATAGACCCAGGCCTAACTTTTCAAGGAAAAGTCCGATTTGGATTATACGTGATTTTTCAGCTTCCCCATCCTGTAGGGAACCTGAATGTAAACGCACTTTTCAAATTTAAGATCAGTCTCCCATTTGGGATTCATGATTTATTGGCTCTTTGCCAAAAAAATTGCGATCTATGCCCAAGCCTAACATTTGGAGGAAAGGTAGGATCCGGAAA
>NW_024099823.1:0-6965 GCF_016545835.1 Crotalus tigris
TGTTTCCTGGTAAAATACATGCGAAAATCCCATTGGAGGAAAATTCCACGTAAGGTTAGGGTTACGTCACCTTGAACTCCTAGAGCAAAATGGACATCGCCAACGAACTCGGAGTGCTTGGGTATGGTTAGGAGGGCACTCACTTTTCTAGGCTGCCCTTTCTATGTTTCCTGGTAAAATACATGGGAAAATCCCAATGGAGGAAAATTCCACTTCGTGTTAGGGTTACATCACCATGAACTCCTAGAGAAAAATGGACATCACCAACGAACTCAGAGTGCTTGGGTATGGTTAGGAGGGCACTGAATTTTCTAGGCTGCCCTATGTATGTTTCCTGGTAAAATACATGGGAAAATCCCAATGGAGGAAAATTCCACTTCGTGTTAGGGTTACATCACCATGAACTCCTAGAGCAAAATGGACATCGCCAACAAACTCGGAGTGCTTGGGTATGGTTAGGAGGGCACTGACTTTTCTAGGCTGCCCTTTCTATGTTTCCTGGTAAAATACATGGGAAAATCCCATTGTAGGAAAATTCCACTTAGGGTTAGGGTTACGTCACTGTGAACTCTTAGAGCAAACTGGACATCGCCAACAAACTCGGAGTGCTTGGGTATGGTTAGGAGGGCACTGACTTTTCTAGGCTGCCCTTTCTATTTTTCCTGGTAAAATACATGGGAAAATCCCTTTGGAGGAAAGTTCCACTTAGGGTTATGGTTATGTCACCATGAACTCCTAGAGCAAAATGGACATCGCCAACGAACTCAGAGTTCTTGGGTATGGTTAGGAGAGCACTAACCTTTCTAGGCTGCCCTATCTATATTTCCTGGAAAAATACATGGGACAATCCCATTGGAGGAAAATTCCACTTAGGGTTAGGGTTACGTCACCATGAACTCCTAGAGCAAAATGGACATCGCCAAAGAACTCGTAGTGCTTGGGTATGGTTAGGAGGGCACTGATTTTTCTAGGCTGCCCTATCTATGTTTCCTGGTAAAATACATGGGAAAATCCCATTGGAAGTAAATTCCACTTACAGTTAGGGTTACGTCACCATGAACTCCTAGAGCAAAATGGACATGGCCAACCAACTCGTAGTGCTTGGGTATGGTTAGGAGGGCATTGACTTTTCTAGGCTGCCCTATCTATGTTTCCTGGTAAAATACATGGGAAAATCCCATTGGAAGTAAATTCCACTTACAGTTAGGGTTACGTCACCATGAACTCCTAGAGCAAAATGGACATGGCCAACAAACTCGGAGTGCTTGGGTATGGTTAGGAGGGTACTGACTTTTCTAGGCTGCCCTTTCTATTTTTCCTGGTAAAATACATGGGAAAATCCCTTTGGAGGAAAGTTCAACTTAGGGTTATGGTTATGTCACCATGAACTCCTAGAGCAAAATGGACATCGCCAACGAACTCAGAGTTCTTGGGTATGGTTAGGAGAGCACTGACCTTTCTAGGCTGCCCTATCTATATTTCCTGGAAAAATACATGGGACAATCCCATTGGAGGAAAATTCAACTTAGGGTTAGGGTTACGTCACCATGAACTCCTAGAGCAAAATGGACATCGCCAAAGAACTCGTAGTGCTTGGGTATGGTTAGGAGGGCACTATTTTTTCTAGGCTGCCCTATCTATGTTTCCTGGTAAAATACATGGGAAAATCCCATTGGAGGAAAGTTCCACTTAGGGTTATGGTTATGTCACCATGAACTCCTAGAGCAAAATGGACATCGCCAACGAACTCGGAGTTCTTGGGTATGGTTAGGAGAGCACTGACCTTTCTAGGTTGCCCTATCTTTGTTTCCTGGAAAAATACATGGGACAATCCCATTGGAGGAAAATTCCACTTAGGGTTAGGGTTACGTCACCTTGAAATCCTAGAGCAAAATGGACATCGCCAACAAACTCCGAGTGTTTGGGTATGGTTAGTAGGGCACTGACATTTCTTGGCTGCCCTTTCTATGTTTCCTGGTAAAATACATGGGAAAATCCCATTGGAGGAAAATTTCACTTAGGGTTATGGTTATGTCACCATGAACTCCTAGAGCAAAATGGACATCGCCAACGAACTCAGAGTTCTTGGGTATGGTTAGGAGAGCACTGACCTTTCTAGGCTGCCCTATCTATGTTTCCTGGAAAAATATATGGGAAAATCCCTTTGGAGGAAAATTCCACTTAGGGTTAGGGTTATGTCACCATGAACTCCTAGAGCAAAATGGATACCGCCAACAAACTCAGAGTGCTTGGGTATGTTTAGTAGGGCACTGACTTTTCTAGGCTGCCCTTTCTATGTTTCCTGGTAAAATACATGGGAAAATCCCATTGGAAGTAAATTCCACTTAGAGTTAGGGTTACGTCACCATGAACTCCTAGAGCAAAATGGACATGGCCAACAAACTCGTAGTTCTTGGGTATGGTTAGGAGGGCACTGACTTTTCTAGGCTGCCCTATCTATGTTTCCTGTTAAAATACATGGGAAAATCCCATTGGAGGAAACTTCCACTTAGGGTTATGGTTACGTCACCATGAACTCCGAGAGCAAAATGGACATCGTTAACGAACTCGGAGTGCTTGGGTATCGTTAAGAGGGCACTGACTTTTCTAGGCTGCCCTATCTATGTTTCCTGGTAAAATACATGGGAAAATCCCATTGGAGGACAGTTCCACTTAGGGTTAGGATTACGTCACCAAGAACTCCTAGAGCAAAATGGACATCACCAATGAACTCAGAGTTCTTGGGTATGGTTAGGAGAGCACTGATCTTTCTAGGCTGCCCTATCTATGTTTCCTGGAAAAATACATTTGACAATCCCATTGGAGGAAAATTCCACTTAGGGTTAGGGTTACGTCACCATGAACTCCTAGAGCAAAATGGACATGGCCAACAAACACGGAGTGCTTGGGTATGGTTAGGAGGGCACTGACTTTTCTACGCTGCCCTATCTATGTTTCCTGGTAAAATACATGGGAAAATCCCATTAGAGGAAAGTTCCACTTAGGGTTAGGATTACGTCACCAAGAACTCCGAGAGCAAAATGGACATCGTTAACGAACTCCGAGTGCTTGGGTATGGTTAGGAGGGAACTGACTTTTCTAGGCTGCCCTTTCTAGGTTTCCTGGTAAAATACATGGGAAAATCCCATTGCAGGAAAGTTCCACTTAGGGTTAGGGTTACGTCACCTTGAACTCCTAGACCAAAATGGACATCGCCAACGAACTCAGAGTGCTTGGGTATGGTTAGGAGGGCACTGATTTTTCTAGGCTGCCCTATCTATGTTTCCTGGTAAAATACATGGGAAAATCCCATTCGAAGAAAATTCCACTTAGAGTAAGGGTTACGTCACCATGAACTCCTAGAGCAAAATGGACATGGCCAACAAACTCGGAGTGCTTGAGTATGGTTAGGAGGGCACTGACTTTTCGAGGCTGCCCTATCTATGTTTCCTGGTAAAATACATGGGAAAATCCCATTGGAGGAAAGTTACACTTAGGGTTAGGATTACATCACCAAGAATTCCTAGAGCAAAATGGACATCACCAACGAACTCAGAGTTCTTGGGTATGGTTAGGAGAGCACTGACCTTTCTAGGCTCTATCTATTTTTCCTGGAAAAATACATGGGACAATCCCATTGGAGGAAAATTCCACTTAGGGTTAGGGTTACGTCACCTTGAACTCCGTGAGCAAAATGATCATCGTTAACGAACTCGGAGTGCTTCGGTCTGGTTAAGAGGGCACTGATTTTTCTAGGCTGCCCTATCTATGTTTCCTGGTAAAATACATGGGAAAATCCCATTGGAGGAAATTTCCACTAAGGGTTAGGGTTACGTCACCATGAAATCCTAGAGCAAAATGGACATCGCCGACGAACTCCGAGTGCTTGGGTATGGTTAGGAGGGCACTGACTTTTCTAGGCTGCCCTATGTATGTTTCCTGGTAAAATACATGGGAAAATCCCATTGGAGGAAAATTCCACTTAGGGTTAGGGTTACGTCACCATGAAATCCTAGAGCAAATTGGACATCGCCAACGAACTCGGAGTGCTTGGGTATGGTTAGGAGGGCACTGACTTTTCTAGGCTGCCCTATCTATGTTTCCTGATAAAATACATGGAAAATCCATTGGAGGAAAGTTCCACTTAGGGTTAGGGTTACGTCACCTTGAACTCCTAGAGCAAAAGGACATCGCCAACGAACCAGAGTGCTGGTAAGGAGGCACTGATTTTCTAGGATGCCTTATCTATGTTTGGTAAAATACATGGGAAAATCCCATTGGAAGAAAATTCCACTAGAGTTAGGGTTACGTCACCATGAACTCCTAGAGCAAAATGGACATGGCCAACAAACTCGGAGTGCTTGGGTATGGTTAGGAGGGCACTGACTTTTCTAGGCTGCCCTATCTATGTTTCCTGGTAAAATACATGGGAAAATCCCATTGGAGGAAAGTTCCACTTAGGGTTAGGATTACGTCACCAAGAACTCCTAGAGCAAAATGGACATCACCAACGAACTCAGAGTTCTTGGGTATGGTTAGGAGAGCACTGACCTTTCTAGGCTTCCATATCTATGTTTCCTGGAAAAATACATGGGACAATCCCATTGGAGGAAAATTCCACTTAGGGTTAGGGTTATGTCACCTTGAACTCCTAGAGCAAAATGGACATCGCAAACAATCTCAGAGTGCTTGGGTATGGTTAGGAGGGCACTGATATTTCTAGGCTGCCCTATCTATGTTTCCTGGTAAAATACATGGGAAAATCCCACTGGAGGAAAATTCCACTTAGGGTTAGGGTTATGTCACCTTGAACTCCTAGAGCAAAATGGACATCGCCAACAAACTCAGAGTGCTTGGGTATGGTTAGGAGGGCACTGATTTTTCTAGGCTGCCCTATCTATGTTTCCTGGTAAAATACATGGGAAAATCCCATTGGAAGAAAATTCCACTTAGAGTTAGGGTTACGTCACCATGAACTCCTAGAGCAAAATGGACATGGCCAACAAACTCGGAGTGCTTGGGTATGGTTAGGAGGGCACTGACTTTTCTAGGTTGCCCTATCTCTGTTTCCTGGTAAAATACATGGGAAAATCCCATTGGAGGAAAGTTCCACTTAGGGTTAGGATTACGTCACCAAGAACTCCTAGAGCAAACTGGACATCGCCAACGAACTCAGAGTGCTTGGGTATGGTTAGGAGGGCATTAATATTTCTCGGCTGCCCTATCTATGTTTCCTGGTAAAATACATGGGAAAATCCCACTGGAGGAAAATTACACTTAGGGTTAGGGTTATGTCACCTTGAACTCCTAGAGCAAAATGGACATCGCCAACAAACTCGGAGTGCTTGAGTATGGTTAGGAGGGCACTGATTTTTCTAGGCTGCCCTATCTATGTTTCCTGGTAAAATACATGGGAAAATCCCATTCGAAGAAAATTCCACATAGAGTTAGGGTTACGTCACCATGAACTCCTAGAGCAAAATGGACATCGCCAACGAACTCAGAGTGCGTGGGTATGGTTAGGAGGTCACTGACTTTTCTAGGCTGCCCTATCTATGTTTCCTGGTAAAATACATGGGAAAATCCCATTGGAGGAAAATTCCACTGAGGGTTAGAGTTACGTCACCATGAACTCCTAGAGCAAAATGGACATCGTTAACGAACTCGGAGTGCTTGGGTATGGTTAAGAGGGCACTGATTTTAATAGGCTGCCCTATCTATTTTTCCTGGTAAAATACATGGGAAAATCCCATTGGAGGAAATTCCAATAAAGGGATAGGGATACGTCACCATGAACTCCTAGAGCAAAATGGACATCGCCAACGAACTCAGAGTGCTTGGGTATGGTTAGGAGGGCACTGACTTTTCTAGGCTGCCCTATCTAGGTTTCCTGGTAAAATACATGGGAAAATCCCATTGGAGGAAAGTTCCACTTAGGGTTAGGGTTACGTCACCCTGAACTCCTAGAGCAAACTGGACATCGCCAATGAACTCAGAGTGCTTGCGTATGGTTAGGAGGGCACTGATTTTTCTAGGCTGCCCTATCTATGTTTCCTGGTAAAATACATGGGAAAATCCCATTCGAAGAAAATTCCACATAGAGTTAGGGTTACGTCACCATGAACTCCTAGAGCAAAATGGACATGGCCAACAAACACGGAGTGCTTGGGTATGGTTAGGAGGGCACTGACATTTCTAGGCTGCCCTATCTATGTTTCATGGTAAAATACATGGGTAAAATCCCTTGGAGGAAAGTTCCACTAGTGTTGGATTTACGTCACCAGAACTCTCTATAGCAAATGGACATCACCAAGTGAACTCATAGTTCTTGGTATGGTTAGGAGAGCACTGACCTTTCTATGGCTTCCATATCTATATTTCCTGGATAAAATACATGGGACAATCCCATTGGAGGAAAATTCCACTTAGGGTTAGGGTTACGTCACCTTGCAACTCGCGAGAGCAAAATGGACGATTGTTAACGACTCAGAGTGCTTAGGTATTGTTAGAGGGCACTGATTTTTTTCTAGGCTGCCCTATCTCTTTTCCTGGTAAAATACACGGGAAAATCCCATTGGAGGAAATTTCCACTTAGGGTTAGGGTTACGTCACCCTGAACTCCTAGAGCAAAATGGACATCGCCAATGAACTCAGAGTGCTTGCGTATGGTTAGGAGGGCACTGATTTTTCTAGGCTGCCCTATCTATGTTTCCTGGTAAAATACATGGGAAAATCCCATTCGAAGAAAATTCCACATAGAGTTAGGGTTACGTCACCATGAACTCCTAGAGCAAAATGGACATGGCCAACAAACTCGTAGTTCTTGGGTATGGTTAGGAGGGCACTGACTTTTCTAGGCTGCCCTATCTATGTTTCCTGGTAAAATACATGGGAAAATCCCATTGGAGGAAACTTCCACTTAGGGTTATGGTTACGTCACCATGAACTCCGAGAGCAAAATGGAC
>NW_024099824.1:0-3983 GCF_016545835.1 Crotalus tigris
CCCCTGCTATGGATCCATCTAGCTGGCCAAATGAGATTGTTTGTTCCAGTCTCCTGGATGGGATGCCCAGATTCCCCACTAGTGTTGGGCTAATGAGGCAGCGGGTGCAGCCAGAGTCTATTCAGGCTTTCACCTTCACAGCTTCGGGCATGGGGGGGATTAATATAGTCACTGTTTTGAAGATGGGTGTGATGCATCCACTTACCAGGGTTTCGCCCTCCGAGCTGTCATCTGAGGCATCCATCGGCCCTGTGGTGTAGGCTGGAGTTCTTTCCCCTTGGTGAGCAGAAGTGGGGGGTTCTGCAATTTCCATCATTCTCATGGCCGTTTCTTTTCGCTTAGCTGAAGACTTTCCGGATTTGTTGATTGGGGATCTGTCTGGGTTGTGCTGGGGGGCCTTTGAGCGGCATTCTACAGCTCGATGCCCTTCTCATCCGCAGTTGAAACACCCCATTTGCTTCTTGGCTGTAGCCGATGATTTCACCAGTTCGTGTGTCAGCTCAGGCGGGGGGCGGCTCCATTGTTTTCCTCGGTGGTGCCTCTTCAATATGTCGATCTCTGCTTCCTCTGGGCCAAGATGTCATTCCCTCATGTCGTGTGGGTCCCCTCGGTTCAGGCAAGTGTCATATAGATTCATAGTTTAGTCCGTCTTTGAAATGGCTTAAGGAGATTTCTTCTGGCCTAATTCATTTGCTTGCTGGCCAATGGCCCTGATTCTTGTGTTATTCAGCCACTGGCGTTTTCCTTGCATCATCGTTTTATCCTTTAACGCTTTTGCGATCACAGGGGTCTTCAAATCGTCTTCTCAAGAGTACATGAACGGTTGAGTTACTGAGTTCTATGGCATTGGAGTCATTCAAGTTCACCACCCAAATCTGCGCCCCGGTCGCATCCAGGCAGATTGCATGATCCGGATGCGGCTTTGTCGCTGGGAATGTCCCGCCCATATTCCTCCATGTAGCTGAGGACTTGGGTTAGGAAAAACCCCAAGCATGTTGGCTCCCCTTTGAATTTCACCTCCAACGGTGGACATCTTGGAATGGATCGGTGCTTCCGTTGTTGGTGGTAGTGTCTTCCGTCCAGATTGCCATCTGTGGTCCGGTAGGGGGTGGGGGCTACTGGATCAGTAGATGTCCCCGGGGTTGCAGGTTCCACGTCCCCCTCGGTGTCTTTCCCTTTGCGGCTCCAGGAGCTGGGGCGGCCATAGGGCCAGAATTCTGCTCCTAGGGAGCTGAGAATTCTCTTCATAGGGCAATAGCTCTCTCTAGGATCCAGTCTGCGTACGGCATACAGCTTCATCCCTATTCATTGCGTGCAGGGATTTCTCACATCTCCTGCTTCCATTTGGTGCTTGGTCCCCCGTCTCAGGGTCACCTTTCTTGATTCCTTTCTCCACTCACTTTTCTTTCCAACGCCCATCGACCAGCGAGGCTTGTGGTCCTGTGTCTCCACCACTTCTTCTCCTGAGGAATCTGGCCTCTCGGATCCCAAAATCTGGCAAGGTTCCAACTGGGTCAGCGGCTCTCTTTCCAGGGAGTTTTCCCCCTCTCTTGCTCCATTGTCTGACATGGTAAATTTTTGCAAAATCCCCCGGCAAGGGTCTTCCTTCCAGGTGGATTAATTTGGCAAGTCCTGTCTAATGTAAGGACCCACCCCACTTTGCATCTTAAGAAGACAGAACTTATTGAATAGTCTTCAAACAGGAATCCCTTATTAGAGAAAATGGTTCAGGCAGCTAGACAGGGACTTGGGGTTTCAAGAATCTCCAATTCACGGCTTTAAGGGGTGCCCAGTAGTCAACCCAATCAAACCCCTTCCAGGATATGTTTAAGTATCACAATCCAATCCCCTTTCTTTTCCGTATCTGGTGGAGACTTCAGATAAACTAATGAAAGGCAAATACAGCTTCTTTGATATGTTAAAGCTGAGAGGCCACAATAAACACACATTCAGTCCTTTGAAGTGTGCTGAAGGAAGTGAGGGCCATAAAGCCCCTTTGCTCTCCCCCTTTTCTCCCTCTTATGGCAGAATCCAGAGAAGGCAGAATTGGGAGTTTCTATGTTTGATAATAAAAGATGAAATATAATTGGATTCTGACAGTTAGGCAGTTTGTATTAACACTCCAGGCAAATGCCTGCTCATTGTCACCATCTCAGGAGAGAGACAAGGGAGGAGATACTTGAAATGTGCACCCTGTTGAGCCCAAATATTGGGAGAAAGTATCTCCTTTCTTTTCTATTCCTTTTCTTTTCTTTCTTTTGCTGTATCAGCTCAAGACCAGAGCCATCCACAAGCAGCAGTACAATGGAACATAATTTTGCATTTTTCAAAGTTACTAACAAAGAATAAAGAGAGAACTGGGTTTAGCTATTTCCAATTTCTTAACTCTCTTCAGCCACACTTACTCTTCTCAGATTCAAACCTGGGATATATGCATGTTAGGCAGTAGTATTAACCTCTATGTAACAGGCTCTTTCTCACTTTGTCAGCTATATCAGGAAAGAGACAGGAGGAGGAGATTTTACCTTGAATGTGAACCCTGTCAGTCCAAATATGGGAGAAAGAAATCTTCTTTCTTTTCTTTTCTTTTGTCTGTACCAGCTCAATCCAGAGCCATCCACAAGCAGCAGTCGCCAACTGCGACATTATTTTGCATTTTTTTAGGTTGCTAACAAAGAATAAAGAGAAGAACTGGGATAGCTATTTCGAGTTTCTTAACTCTCGTCAGCCAGCCTTACTCTTCTGAGATTCAAACCTGGACTATATGCATTCTAGGCAGTTGTATTAACCTCTAAGCCACAGACACTTTCTCACTTTGTCAGCTATATGAGGAGAGAGACAGGGAGGAGATTTTACTTTGAATGTGCACCCTGTCAGCCGAAATATGGGGGAAAGAAATCATCTTTCTTTTCTTTTCTTTTTCCTCTATCAGCTCAATCCAGAGCCATCCACAAGCAGCAGTCGCTAACTGCGACATCATTTTGCATTTTTTTAGGTTGCTAACAAAGAATAAAGAGAGAACTGGGATAGCTATTTCGAGTTTCTTAACTCTCTTCAGCCAGATTTATACTTCTGAAATTCGAACCTGGGCTATATGCATGTTAGGCAATTGTATTAACCTCCAGGCACAGGCTGTTTCTTTCTCAGCTATATCAGGAGAGAGACAGAGGGAGGAGATTTTATCTTGAATGTGCACCCTGTCAGCCCATATATGGAAGAAAGAAACCTTCTTTCTTTTCTTTTCTTTTTTTTTCAACTATCAGCTCAATCCAGGGCCATCCACAAGCAGCAGTCGCCAACTGGAACATCATTTTGCATTTTTTTAAGTTGCTCACAAAGAATAAAGAGAGAACTGGGAAAGCTATTTCAAGTTTCTTAACTCTCTTCAACCACACTTACTCTTCTCAGATTCGAACATGGGCTATATTCATGTTAGGCAGTTGTATTAACCTCTAGGCACAGGCTCTTTCTCACTTTATCACCTATATCAGGAGAGAGACAAGGGGAGGACGTTTTACCTTGAATGTGCACCCTGTGAGCCCAAATATGGGAGAAAGTAATCTTCTTTCTTTTCTTTTCTTTTCTTTTGCCTGTATCAGCTCAATCCAGAGCCATCCACAAGCAGCAGTTGCCAACTGCGACATTATTTTGCATTTTTTTAGGTTGCTAACAAAGAATAAAGAGAAGAACTAGGATAGCTATTTCGAGTTTCTTAACTGTCTTCAGCCAGCCTTACTATTCTGAGATTCGAACCTGGACTATATGCATGCTAGGCAGTTGTATTAACCTATAAGCCACAGACACTTTCTCACTTTGTCAGCTATATCAGGAGAGAGAAAGGGGGAGGAGATTTTACCTTGAATGAGCACCCTGTCAGCCCAAATATGGGAGAAAGAAATCTTCTTTCTTTTCTTTTCTTTTGCCTGTATCAGCTCAATCTAGAGCCATCCACAAGCAGCAGTCACTAACTGAGACATCATTTT
>NW_024099825.1:0-4328 GCF_016545835.1 Crotalus tigris
TTTTTCCGGTTCCCCAATCTGTGGGCAACCTGAGTATATGCATACATTTCGAATTTGAGGTCAGTTTCACATTTTGAGTTTTCATGCTTAATTGGCCTTTTGCCAACAATTGTGAGATTGGCCCAGGCTTACCTTTTGAAGGAAAGGTTGGATACATAAAACACATGTTTTTTCGCGTTCCCCAACCTGTGGGGAACCTGTGTATATGCATACATTTCGAATTTGAGGTCAGTTTCACATTTTGCGTTTTCATGCTTAATTGTCTTAATTGCCAATAACTGAGATATTGGCCCAGGCCTACCTTTAGAAGGAAAGGTGAGATACGGAAAACACATGTTTTTTCGGGTTCCCCAACCTGTGGGGAACCTGTGTATATGCATACATTTCGAATTTGAGGTCAGTTGCACATTTTGCGTTTTCATGCTTAATTGTCTTAATTGCCAATAACTGAGATATTGGCCCAGGCCTACCTTTAGAAGGAAAGGTGAGATACGGAAAACACAGGTTTTTTCGGGTTCCCCAACCTGTGGGGAACCTGAGTATATGAATAACATTTCGAATTTGAGGTCAGTTCGTTCAGTTTCACATTTGTTGGCGTTTTCATGATTTAATTGGCTTAATTGCCAACAAATGAGATATTGGCCCAGGCCTCCCTTTAGTTATGTGGAAATAGTATGTATAGGAACACACACATGTTTTGGTCGGGTATCACCCCAACCTGTGGGGAACCTGAGTATATGCCATACATTGCGAATTGAAGGCTCAGTTTCACTATTTTTGAGCTTTCATGCTTAATTGGCCATTTGCCAACAATTGTTGATTATTGGCAGGCTACCTTTGAAAGGAAAGGTTCCCCCAACAGTAAACGAAAAAACATGTTTTTTCGGGTTCCCCAACCTGTGGGGAACCTGATTATATGCATACATTTCGAATTTGAGGTCAGTTTCACATTTTGCGTTTTCATGCTTAATTGGCTTAATTGCCAACAACTGAGATATTGGCCCAGGCCTACCTTTAGAAGGAAAGTTTGGATATGTAACACACATGTTTTTTCGGGTTCCCCACCCTGTGGGGAACCTGAGTATATGCATACATTTCGAATTTGATGTCAGTTTCACATTTTGAGTTTTCATGCTTTATTGGCCATTTGCCAACAATTGTGATATTGGCCCAGGCTTAACTTTTGAAGGAAAGGTCAGATACGGAAAACACATGTTTTTTC
The DNA here is from genome assembly GCF_016545835.1 of Crotalus tigris. Taxonomy (NCBI): domain Eukaryota; kingdom Metazoa; phylum Chordata; class Lepidosauria; order Squamata; family Viperidae; genus Crotalus; species Crotalus tigris. Next base: position 1,223 of record NW_024099825.1, read on the forward strand.
GGGTTCCCCAACCTGTGGGGAACCTGAGTATATGCATACATTTCGCATTTGAGGTCAGTTTCACATTTTGAGTTTTCATGCTTAATAGGCCATTTGCCAACAAATGCGATATAGGCCCAGGCCTAGCTTTTGAAGAAAAGGTCGGATACGGAAAACACATGTTTTTTCGGGTTTCCCAACCTGTGGGGAACCTGAGTCTATGCATACATTTCGAATTTGAGATCAGTTTCACATTTTGAGTTTACATGCTTAATTGGCCATTTGCCAACAATTGTGATATTGGCCCAGGCTTATCTTTTGAAGGAAAGGTCTGATACGGAAAAGACATGTTTTTTCGGGTTCCCCAACCTGTGGGGAACCTGAGTATATGCATACATTTCGAATTTGAGGTCAGTTTCACATTTTGCGTTTTCATGCTTAATTGGCTTAATTGCCAACAACTGAGATATTGGCCCAGGCCTACCTTTAGAAGGACAGTTTGGATATGGAACACACATGTTTTTTCGGGTTCCCCACCCTGTGGGGAACCTGAGTATATGCATACATTTCGAATTTGATGTCAGTTTCACATTTTGAGTTTTCATGCTTAATTGGCCATTTGCCCACAATTGTGATATTGGCCCAGGCTTACCTTTTGAAGGAAAGGTCAGATACGGAAAACACATGTTTTTTCGGGTTCCCCAATCTTTGGGCAACCTGAGTATATGCATACATTTCGAATTGGAGGTCAATTTCACATTTTGAGTTTTCATGCTTAATTGGCTTATTTGCCCACAATTGTGATATTAGCGCAGGCCTACCTTGTGAAGGAAAGGTCAGACGGAAAACACATGTTTTTTTCGGGTTCCCCCACGTGTGGGCAACCTGAGTATATGCATACATTTCGAATTGGAGGTCAGTTTCACATTTTGAGTTTTCATGCTTAATTGGCTATTTGCCAACAATTGTGATATTGGCCCAGGCCTATCTTTTGATGGAAAGGTCAGATACGGAAAACACATGTTTTTTCGGCTTCCCCAACCTGTGGGCAACCTGCGTATATGCATACGTTGCGAATTTGAGGTCAGTTTCACATTTTGAGTTTTCATGCTAAATTAGCCATTTGCAAACATATGGGATATAGGCCCAGGCCTACCTTTTGAAGGAAAGGTTGGATACGGAAAAAACAAGTTTTTTCGGGTTGCCAACCTGTGGGAAACCTGCGTATATGCATACATTGCGAATTTGAAGTCAGTTTCACATTTTGAGTTTTCATGCTTAATTGGCTTATTTGCCAACAATTGTGATATTAGCGCAGGCCTACCTTTTGAAGGAAAGGTCAGATACGGAAAACACATGTTTTTTCGGGTTCCCCAATCTGTGGGCAACCTGCGTATATGCATACATTGCGAATTTCAGGTCAGTTTCACATTTTGAGTTTTCATGCTTAATTGGCTTATTTGCCAACAATTGTGATACAGGCCCAACCTACCTTTTTAAGAAAGGTTGGATAGTAAAACACCTGTTTTTTCGGGTTCCCCAACCTGTGGGCAACCTGAGTATATGCATACATTTCGAATTTGAGGTCAGTTTCACATTTTGAGTTTTCATGCTAAATTGGCCCTTTGCAAACATATGCGATATAGGCCCAGGCCTATCTTTTGAAGGCAAGGTTGGATACGGAAAACACATGTTTTTTCGGGTTGCCCAACCTGTGGGGAACCTGAGTATATGCATACATTTCGAATTTGAGGTCAGTTTCACATTTTGAGTTTCATGCTTAATTGGCCATTTGCCAACAAATGCGATATAGGCCTAGGCTTACCTTTTGAAGGAAAGGTTGGATACGGAAAACACATGTTTTTTCGGGTTCCCCAACCTGTGGGGAACTGAGTATATGCATACATTTCGAATTTGAGGTCAGTTTCCCATTTTGAGTTTTCATGCTTACTTGGCTATTTGCCAACAAATGTGATAAATGCCCTGGCCTATCTTTTGAAGAAAAAGTTGGATACGTGAAACACATTTTTTTTCAGGTTCCCCAGCCTATGGGGAACCTAAGTATATGCATACATTTCGAATTTGAGGTCAGTTTCACATTTTGAATTTTCATGCTTACTTGGCTATTTTCCAACAAATGTGATAAATGCCAAGGCCTACCTTTTGATGACAGGTTCGGAATACGGAAAACACATGTTTTTTTCGGGTTCCCCAATCTTTGGGCAACCTGAGTATATGCATACATTTCGAATTTGAGGACAGTTTCACATTTTGAGTTTTCATCCTTATTTGGGTTATTTGCCAACAATTGTGATATTGGCGCAGGCCTACCTTTTGACGGAAAGATCAGATACGGAAAACACATGTTTTTTCGGGTTCCCCAACCTGTGGGAAACCTGAGTATATGCATATATTTCGAATTTGAGGTCAGTTTCACATTTTGAGTTTTCCTGCTAAATTGGCCATTTGCAAACATATGCGATATAGGCCCAAGCCTACGTTTTGAAGGAAAGGTTGGATACGGAAAACAAATGTTTTTTTCGGGTTGCCCAACCTGTGGGGAGCCTGAGTATATGCATACATTTCGAATTTGAGGTCAGTTTCACATTTTGAGTTTTCATGCTTAATTGGCTATTTGCCAACAATTGTGATATTGCCCCAGGCCTATCTTTTGAAAGAAAGAGTGGATATGGAAAACACATGTTTTTTCGGGTTCCCCAACCTGTGGGCAACCTGAGTATATGCATACATTTCGAATTTGAGGTCAGTTTCACATTTTGAGTTTTCATGCTAAATTGGCCCTTTGCAAACATATGCGATATAGGCCCAGGCCTATCTTTTGAAGGCAAGGTTGGATATGGAAAACACATGTTTTTTCGGCTTCCCCAACCTGTGGGCAAACTGAGTATATGCATACATTGCGAATTTGAGGTCAGTTTCACATTTTGAGTTTTCATGCTTAATTGGCTATTTGCCAACAATTGTGATATTAGCCCAGGCCTATCTTTTGAAAGAAAGATGGGATATGGAAAACACATGTTTTTTCTCGGCTTCCCCAACCTGTGGCAACTGAGTATATGCATACATTGGGCGAATTTGAAGGTCAGTTTCACATTTTGAGTTTTTC
>NW_024099826.1:0-9801 GCF_016545835.1 Crotalus tigris
CCACCAGCTGCTGCTTAAACTGTAAGTTTTGGAGAATCCACCAGGAAAGTAGCAAGGCCCTGATTGGATCTCCATTATATTTATAGGGTATTATACTCTATTTAAACCCCATTCCAACTCTGATCGGGTTGCTGGAACGTGCTACATTCCACCAGCTGCTGCTTAAACTGTTAGTTTTGGGAGAATCCACCAGGAAAGTAGCAAGGCCCTGATTGGATCTCCATTATATTTATAGGGTATTATACTCTATTTAAACCCCATTCCAACTCTGATCGGGTTGCTGGAACGTGCTACATTCCACCAGCTGCTGCTTAAACTGTAAGTTTTGGGAGAATCCACCAGGAAAGTAGCAAGGACCTGATTGGATCTCCATTATATTTATAGGGTATTATAATCTATTTAACCCCTTCCACTTCAGTCGGTCCCTGCTGAACGGGCTACATCCCACCACTGCTGCTTAAACTGTTAAGTTTTGGGAGAATCCACCAGAAAGTAGCAAGGCCTGATTGTCTCTCCATTATATTTATAGTGTATTGTACTCTATTTAAACCCCATTCCAACTTCGGTCGGGCTGCTGGAACGTGCTACTTCCCACCAGCTGCTGCTTAAACTGTAAGTTTTGGGAGAATCCACCAGGAAAGTAGCAAGTCCCTGATTGGATCTCCATTATATTTATAGGGTATTATACTCTATTTAAACCCCATTCCAACTCTGATCGGGTTGCTGGAACGTGCTACATTCCACCAGCTGCTGCTTAAACTGTAAGTTTTGGGAGAATCCACCAGGAAAGTAGCAGGCCCTGATTGGATCTCCATTATATATATAGGGTATTATACTCTATTTAAACCCCATTCCAACTCTGATCGGGTTGCTGGAACGTGCTACATTCCACCAGCTGCTGCTTAAACTGTAAGTTTTGGGAGAATCCACCAGGAAAGTAGCAAGGCCCTGATTGGATCTCCATTATATATATAGGGTATTATACTCTATTTAAACCCCATTCCACCTCTGATCGGGTTGCTGGAACGTGCTACATTCCACCAGCTGCTGCTTAAACTGTAAGTTTTGGGAGAATCCACCAGGAAAGTAGCAAGCCCTGATTGGATCTCCATTATATTTATAGTGTATTGTACTCTATTTAAACCCCATTCCAATTTCGGTCGGGCTGCTGGAACGTGCTACATCCCACCAGCTGCTGCTTAAACTGTAAGTTTTGGGAGAATCCACCAGAAATTATCACGGCCCTGATGGATCTCCATTATATTTATCGTTATTGTAACTCTATTTAAACCCCATTCCAACTCGGTGCGGGCTGCTGAACGTGCTACATCCCACAGCTGCGTGCTTAAACTAAGTTTTGGGAGAATCCCTAGCCAGGAAAGTAGCAAGGCCCTGATTGGATCTCCATTATATTTATAGTGTATTGTACTCTATTAAACTCCCCATTCCAACTTCGGTCGGGCTGCTGGAACGTGCTACATCCCACCAGCTGCTGCTTAAACTGTAAGTTTTGGGAGAATCCACCAGGAAAGTAGCAAGGCCCTGATTGGATCTCCATTATATTTATAGTGTCTTGTACTCTATTTAAACCCCATTCCAACTTCGGTCGGGCTGCTGGAACGTGCTACATCCCACCAGCTGCTGCTTAAACTGTAAGTTTTGGGAGAATCCACCAGGAAAGTAGCAAGGCCCTGATTGGATCTCCATTATATTTATAGTGTATTGTACTCTATTTAAACCCCATTCCAACTGCGGTCGGGCTGCTGGAACGTGCTACGTCCCACCAGCTGCTGCTTAAACTGTAAGTTTTGGGAGAATCCACCAGGAAAGTAGCAAGGCCCTGATTGGATCTCCATGATATTTATAGTGTATTGTACTCTATTTAAACCCCATTCCAACTTCGGTCGGGCTGCTGGAACGTGCTACGTCCCACCAGCTGCTGCTTAAACTGTAAGTTTTGGGGGAAAAAAAATCCACCAGGAATAGCAAGGCCCTGATTGGATCTCATTATATTTATAGTGTATTGTACTCTATTTAACCCCATTCCAACTTCGGTCGGGCTGCTGGAACGTGCTACATCCCACCACTGCTGCTTAACTGTAAGTTTTGGGAGAATCCACCAGGCAGTAGCAAAGGCTCTGATTGGATCTCCATTATATTTATAGTGTATGTACTCTATTGAAACCCCATTCCAACTTCGGTCGGGCTGCTGGAACGTGCTACATCCCACCAGCTGCTGCTTAAACTGTAAGTTTTGGGAGAATCCACCAGGAAAGTAGCAAGGCCCTGATTGGATCTCCATTATATTTATAGTGTATTGTACTCTATTTAAACACCATTCCAACTTCAGTCGGGCTGCTGGAACGTGCTACATCCCACCAGCTGCTGCTTAAACTGTAAGTTTTGGGAGAATCCACCAGGAAAGTAGCAAGGCCCTGATCGGATCTCCATTATATTTATAGTGTATTGTACTCTATTTAAACCCAATTCCAACTTCGGTCGGGCTGCTGGAACGTGCTACATCCCACCAGCTGCTGCTTAAACTGTAAGTTTTGGGAGAATCCCAGAAAGTAGCAAGGCCCTGATTGGGATCTCCATTATATTTATAGTGTATTGTACTCCTAGTTAAACCCCATTCCACTTCGGTCGAGCTGCTGGAACGTGCTACATCCACCACTGCTGCTTAACTGTAAGTTTTGGGAGAATCCACCAGGAAAGTAGCAAGGCCCTGATTGGATCTCCATTATATTTATAGTGTATTGTACTCTATTGAAACCCCATTCCAACTTCGGTCGGGCTGCTGGAACGTGCTACGTCCCACCAGCTGCTGCTTAAACTGTAAGTTTTGGAGAATCCACCAGGAAAGTAGCAAGGCCCTGATTGGATCTCCATTATATTTATAGTGTATTGTACTCTATTGAAACCCCATTCCAACTTCGGTCGGGCTGCTGGAACGTGCTACGTCCCACCATCTGCTGCTTAAACTGTAAGTTTTGGGAGAATCCACCAGGAAAGTAGCAAGGCCCTGATTGGATCTCCATTATATTTATAGTGTATTGTACTCTATTTAAACCCCATTCCAACTTCGGTCGGGCTGCTGGAACGTGCTACATCCCACCAGCTGCTGCTTCAACTGTAAGTTTTGGGAGAATCCACCAGGAAAGTAGCAAGGCCCTGATTTGGATCTCCATTATTTTTATAAGGTAGTGTACTCTATTTAAACCCCATTCCACTTCGGGTCGGGTCGGCTGCTGGAACGTGCTAACTCCCACCAGCTGCGGCTTAAACTGTAAGTTTTGGGAGAATCCACCAGGAAAGTAGCAAGGCCCTGATTGGATCCCCATTATATTTATAGTGTATTGTACTCTATTTAAACCCCATTCCAACTTCGGTCGGGCTGCTGGAACGTGCTACATCCCACCAGCTGCTGCTTAAACTGTAAGTTTTGGGAGAATCCACCAGGAAAGTAGCAAGCCCTGATTGGATCTCCATTATATTTATAGTGTATTGTACTCTATTTAAACCCCATTCCAACGTCGGTCGGGCTGCTGGAACGTGCTACATCCCACCAGCTGCGGCTTAAACTGTAAGTTTTGGGAGAATCCACCAGGAAAGTAGCAAGGCCCTGATTGGATCTCCATTATATTTATAGGGTATTATACTCTATTTAAACCCCATTCCAACTCTGATCGGGTTGCTGGAACGTGCTACATTCCACCAGCTGCTGCTTAAACTGTAAGTTTTTGGAGAATCCACCAGGAAAGTAGCAAGGCCCTGATTGGATCTCCATTATATTTATAGGGTATTATACTCTATTTAAACCCCATTCCAACTCTGATCGGGTTGCTGGAACGTGCTACATTCCACCAGCTGCTGCTTAAACTGTAAGTTTTGGGAGAATCCACCGGGAAAGTAGCAAGGCCCTGATTGGATCTCCATTATATTTATAGTGTATTATACTCTATTTAAACGCCATTCCACCTCTGATCGGGTTGCTGGAACGTGCTACATTCCACCAGCTGCTGCTTAAACTGTAAGTTTTGGGAGAATCCACCAGGAAAGTAGCAAGGCCCTGATTGGATCTCCATTATATTTATAGGGTATTATACTCTATTTAAACCCCATTCCAACTCTGATCGGGTTTCTGGAACGTGCTACATTCCACCAGCTGCTGCTTAAACTGTAAGTTTTGGGAGAATCCACCAGGAAAGTATCAAGGCCCTGATTGGATCTCCATTATATTTATAGTGTATTATACTCTATTTAAACCCCATTCCAACTCTGATCGGGTTGCTGGAACGTGCTACATTCCACCAGCTGCTGCTTAAACTGTACGTTTTGGGAGAATCCACAAGGAAAGTAGCAAGGCCCTGATTGGATCTCCATTATATTTATAGTGTATTGTACTCTATTTAAACCCCATTCCAACTTCGGTCGGGCTGCTGTAACGTGCTACATCCCACCAGCTGCTGCTTAAACTGTAAGTTTTGGGAGAATCCACCAGGAAAGTAGCAAGGCCCTGATTGGATCTCCATTATATTTATAGTGTATTGTACTCTATTTAAACCCCATTCCAACTTCGGTCGGGCTGCTGGAACGTGCTACATCCCACCAGCTGCTGCTTAAACTGTAAGTTTTGGGAGAATCCCCCAGGAAAGTAGCAAGGCCCTGATTGGATCTCCATTATATTTATAGTGTATTGTACTCTATTTAAACCCCATTCCAACTTCGGTCAGGCTGCTGGAACGTGCTACATCCCACCAGCTGCTGCTTAAACTGTAAGTTTTGGGAGAATCCACCAGGAACGTAGCAAGGCCCTGATTGGAATCTCCATTATATTTAAGTGTATTGTACTCTATTTAAACCCCATTCCAACTTCGGTCGGGCTGCTGGAACGTGCTACATCCCACCAGCTGCTGCTTAAACTGTAAGTTTTGGGAGAATCCACCAGGAAAGTTACAAGGCCCTGATTGGATCTCCATTATATTTATAGTGTATTGTACTCTATTTAAACCCCATTCCAACTTCGGTCGGGTTGCTGAAACGTGCTACATCCCACCAGCTGCTGATTAAAGTTTAAGTTTTGGGAGAATCCACCAGGAAAGTAGCAAGGCCCTGATTGGATCTCCATTATATTTATAGTGTATTGTACTCTATTTAAACCCCATTCCAACTTCGGTTCGGAGGCTGCTGGAACGTGCTACTCCAACTAGAGACAGCTGCTGCTTAAACTGTAAGTTTTGGGAGAATCCACCAGAAAGTAGCAAGGCCCGGATTGGATTTCCAGTATATTTATAGTGGTATTGTACTCTATTTAAAACCCCATTCCATCTTCGGTCGGGCCTTGCTGAACGTGCTACGTCCCACCAGCTGCTGCTTAAACTGTAGTTTTTGGAGAATCCACCAGAAAGTAGCAAGGCCCTGATTGATCTCCATTATATTTATAGTGTATTGTACTCTATTTAAACCCCATTCCAACTTCGGTCGGGCTGCTGGAACGTGCTACATCCCACCAGCTGCTGCTTAAACTGTAAGTTTTGGGAGAATCCACCAGGAAAGTAGCAAGGCCCTGATTGGATCTCCATTATATGTATAGTGTATTGTACTCTATTTAAACCCCATTCCACCTTCGGTCGGGCTGCTGGAACGTGCTACGTCCCACCAGCTGCTGCTTAAACTGTAAGTTTTGGGAGAATCCACCAGGAAAGTAGCAAGGCCCTGATTTGATCTCCATTATATTTATAGTGTATTGTACTCTATTTAAACCCCATTCCAACTTCGGTCGGGCTGCTGGAACGTGCTACATCCCACCAGCTGTTGCTTAAACTGTAAGTTTTCGGAGAATCCACCAGGAAAGTAGCAAGGCCCTGATTGGATCTCCATTATATTTATTGTGTATTGTACTCTATTTAAACCCCATTCCAACTTCGGTCGGGCTGCTGGAACGTGCTACATCCCACCAGCTGCTGCTTAAACTGTAAGTTTTGGGAGAAGTGCACCAGGAAGTAGGCAAGCCCTGATTGGACTCCCCATTTATTTATAGTGTATTGTACTCCTATTTAAACCCCATTCCAACTTCGGTCGGGCTGCTGGAACGTGCTACATCCCACCAGCTGCTGCTTAAACTGTAAGTTTTGGGAGAATCCACCAGGAAAGTAGCAAGGCCCTGATTGGATCTCCATTATATTTATAGTGTAGTGTACTCTATTTAAACCCCATTCCAACGTCGGTCGGGCTGCTGGAACGTGCTACATCCCACCAGCTGCTGCTTAAACTGTAAGTTTTGGGAGAATCCACCAGGAAAGTAGCAAGGGCCTGATTGGATCTCCATTATATTTATAGTGTATTGTACTCTATTTAAACCCCATTCCAACTTCGGTCGGGCTGCTGGAACGTGCTACATCCCACCAGCTGCGGCTTAAACTGTAAGTTTTGGGAGAATCCACCAGAAAGTAGCAAGGCCCTGATTGGATCTCCATTATATTTATAGTGTAATTGTACTCTATTTAAACCCATGCCAACTTCGTCCCGGGCTGCTGTAACGTGCTATCCGCCCAGCTGCTGCTTAAACTGTAAGTTTTGGGAGATCCACCAGGAAATAGCAAGCCCTGATTGGATCTCCATTATATTTATAGTGTATTGTACTCATTTAAAACCCATTCCAACTTCCGGTCGGGGTCGGGCTGGGGGGGGCTGCTGGAACGTGCTACATCCCACCACTGCTGCGCTTAAACTGTAAGTTTTTTTTTGGAGAATCCCCAGGAAAGTAGCAAAGGTCCTGATGGGATCTCCATTATATTTATATTGTAATTGTACTCTATTTAAACCCCATTTCCAACTTCGGTCGGGCTGCTGGAACGTGCTACGTCCCACCAGCTGCTGCTTAAACTGTAAGTTTTGGGTGAATCCACCAGGAAAGTAGCAAGGCCCTGATTGGATCTCCATTATATTTATAGTGTATTGTACTCTATTGAAACCCCATTCCAACTTCGGTCGGGCTGCTGGAACGTGCTACTTCCCACCAGCTGCTGCTTAAACTGTAAGTTTTGGGAGAATCCACCAGGAAAGTAGCAAGGCCCTGATTGGATCTCTATTATATTTATAGTGTATTGTACTCTATTTAAACCCCATTCCAACTTCGGTCGGGCTGCTGGAACGTGCTACGTCCCACCAGCTGCTGCTTAAACTGTAAGTTTTGGGAGAATCCACCAGGAAAGTAGCAAGGCCCTGATTGGATATCCATTATATTTAGAGTGTATTGTACTCTATTAAACCCATTCCCACTTCGGTCTGGCTGCTGGAACGTTCTACATCCCACCAGCTGGATGCTGCTTAAACTGTAAGTTTTGGGAGAATCCACCAGGAAAGTACAAGGCCCCCTGATTGATCTATTTATATTTATAGTGGTATTGTAGGCTCTATTTAACCGCCCTTCCAACTTCGGTCGGGCTGCTGGAACGTTCTACATCCCAACAGCTGCTGCTTAAACTGTAAGTTTTGGGAGAATCCACCAGGAAAGTAGCAAGGCCCTGATTGGATCTCCATTATATTTATAGGGTATTATACTCTATTTAAACCCCATTCCAACTCTGATCGGGTTGCTGGAACGTGCTACATTCCACCCGCTGCTGCTTAAACTGTAAGTTTTGGGAGAATCCACCAGGAAAGTAGCAAGGCCCTGATTGGATCTCCATTATATATATAGGGTATTATACTCTATTTAAACCCCATTCCAACTCTGATCGGGTTGCTGGAACGTGCTACATTCCACCAGCTGCTGCTTAAACTGTAAGTTTTGGGAGAATCCACCAGGAAAGTAGCAAGGCCCTGCTTGGATCTCCATTATATTTATAGTGTATTGTACTCTATTTAAACCCCATTCCAACTTCGGTCGGGCTGCTGGAACGTGCTACATCCCACCAGCTGCTGCTTAAACTGTAAGTTTTGGGAGAATCCACCAGGAAAGTAGCAAGGCCCTGATCGGATCTCCATTATATTTATAGTGTATGGTACTCTATTTAAACCCATTTTCCCACTTCGTTCGGCTGCTGGAACGATGCTACATCCACCAGCTGCTGCTAAACTGTAAGTTTTTTTGGAGAATCCACCATGAATTAGCAAGGCCCTGATTGATCTCCATTAATATTTTATAGTGTATTGTACTCTATTTAACCCATTCCAACTTCGTCGGGCTGCTGGAACGTGCTACCTCCCACCAGCCTGCTGCTTAAACTGTAAAGTTTTGGGAGCATCCACCAGGACAGTTAGCAATGCCCTGATTGATCTCCATTTATATTATAGGTTTGTACTCTATTTAACACCATTTCCAACTTTCGGGTCCCGGGCTGCGGAACGTGCTACAATCCCACCAGCTGCTGCTTAACTGTAAGTTTTGGGAGAATCCACCAGGAAAGTAGCAGCCCTTGATTGGATCTCCCTTTATTTAAGTGTTTGTACTCTATTTATAACTGCCCCATTCCAACTTCGGTCGGGCTGCTGGAACGTGCTACATTCCACCAGCTGCTGCTTTAACTGTAAGTTTTGGGAGAATCCACCAGGAAAGTAGCAAGGCCCTGATTGGATCTCCATTATATTTATAGGGTATTATACTCTATTTAAACCCCATTCCAACTCTGATCGGGTTGCTGGAACGTGCTACATTCCACCAGCTGCTGCTTAAACTGTAAGTTTGGGGAGAATCCACCAGGAAAGTAGCAAGGCCCTGATTGGATCTCCATTATATTTATAGGGTATTATACTCTATTTAAAACCCATTCCAACTCTGATCGGGTTGCTGGAACGTGCTACATTCCACCAGCTGCTGCTTAAACTGTAAGTTTTGGGAGAATCCACCAGGAAAGTAGCAAGGCCCTGATTTGGATCTCCATTATATTTATAGTTTATTGTACTCTATTTAAACCCCATTCCAACTTCGGTCGGGCTGCTGGAACGTGCTACATCCCACCAGCTGCTGCTTAAACTGTAAGTTTTGGGAGAATCCACCAGGAAAGTAGCAAGGCCCTGATTGGATCTCCATTATATTTATAGTGTATTGTACTCTATTTAAACCCCATTCCAACTTCGGTCGGGCTGCTGGAACGTGCTACCTCCCACCAGCTGCTGCTTAAACTGTAAGTTTTGGGAGAATCCACCAGGAAAGTAGCAAGGCCCTGATTGGATCTCCATTATATTTATAGTGTATTGTACTCTATTTAAACCCCATTCCAACTTCGGTCGTGCTGCTGGAACGTGCTACATCCCACCAGCTGCGGCTTAAACTGTAAGTTTTGGGAGAATCCACCAGGAAAGTAGCAAGGCCCTGATTGGATCTCCATTATATTTATAGTGTATTGTACTCTATTTAAACCCCATTCCACCTTCGGTCGGGCTGCTGGAACGTGCTACATCCCACCAGCTGCTGCTTAAACTGTAAGTTTTGGGAGAATCCACCAGGAAAGTAGCAAGGCCCTGATTGGATCTCCATTATATTTATAGGGTATTATACTCTATTTAAACCCCATTCCAACTCTGATCGGGTTGCTGGAACGTGCTACATTCCACCAGCTGCTGCTTAAACTGTAATTTTTGGGAGAATCCACCAGGAAAGTAGCAAGGCCCTGATTGGATCTCCATTATATTTATAGTGTATTGTACTCTATTGAAACCCCATTCCAACTTCGGTCGGGCTGCTGGAACGTGCTACGTCCCACCAGCTGCTGCTTAAAATGTAAGTTTTGGGAGAATCCACCAGGAAAGTAGCAAGGCCCTGATTGGATCTCCATTATATTTATAGTGTATTGT
>NW_024099827.1:0-9546 GCF_016545835.1 Crotalus tigris
ATGTAAAAACGGACGTCAGAATGGGATTTCGGGTTAAATTTCATGCTTAAAAAAGGTGCTTTTTGTAGTTTTTAAAAATTGAGCCGTTTTGGTGTCCGGGGAAGTAAATTTCTGATGCCGGGGTCAGGGATTTTTTTGCTCCGGAGGTGAAAATTTTTTTTTCAACCCAATGTATAAATGGATGTCAGAATGAGATTCGGGGTTAAATTTCATCCTTAAAAAAGTTTCTTTTTGTAGTTTTTAAAAATTGAGACGTTTGATGTCCAGGGAAGGAAATTCCTGATGCCGGGGTCAGGTATTTTTGTGCTCCGGAGGTGAAAATTTTTTTTTCAACCCAATGTATAAACGGATGTCAGAATGAGATTCGGGGGTAAATTTCATGCTTAAAAAATGGTGCTTTTTGTAGTTTTTAAAAATTGAGCCGTTTTGGAGTCCGGGGAAGGAAATTCTGATTCCTTGGTCAGGGGATTTTTGTGCTCCAGAGGTGAAAAAAATTTAGGACCCAAATGGTATAAGACGATTCAGAATGGGTTTTCGGGGTACGAATTTTCATCCTGAAAAAAGGTTCTTTTGTAATTTTTAAATTGAGATTTGATGTCCGTGGAGGAAATTATTCCTCTGCCGGGGTCAGGTTATTTTTGTGCTCCGGAGGTAAAAAATTTTTTTTTCACGCCAAATTTAAAAACGGATGTCAGAATGGGATTTCGGTTTAATTTTCATGCTTAAAAATGGTGCTTTTTGTACTTTTTAAAAATTGAGACGTTTGATGTCCAGGGAAGGAAATTCCTGATGCCGGGGTCAGGTATTTTTGTGCTCCGGAGGTGAAAATTTTTTTTTCACCCAAATGTAAAAACAGATGTCAGAATGGGATTCAGAGATAAATTTCACGCTTAAAAAAGGTGCTTTTTGTATTTTTTAAAAATTGAGCCGTTTTGGTGTCCGGGGAAGGAAATTCCTGATGCCGGGGTCAAAGATTTTTGTGCTCCAGAGGTGAAAATTTTTTTTTGACCCAAATGTATAAACGGATGTCAGAATGGGATTCAGGGATAAAGTTCATGCTTAAAAAAAGGCTTTTAGGATTTTTTAAAATTGACGCCATTTTGGTGTCCCTGGGAAGGAAATTCCCCTGATGCCGGAGTCATGTATTTTTGGGGGGCATACGGATGTGAAAATTTTTGTTTCACACCCAAGGTAAAACGACGTCAGAATGGGATTTGGGGTTAAATTTCATGCTTAAAAAAGGTGCTTTTTTGTAGTTTTTCATAAGTGAGCCTTTGTGTCGGGGAAGGAAAGTTCCTGGATGCCGGGGTCAGGGATTTTTTGCCCGGAGGTGAAAATTTTTTTTTCAACCAATTGTATAAAACTGATGTCAGAATGAGATTCGTGTTTAATTTCATCCTTAGAAATGGTGCCTTTTTGTAGTTTTTTCAAAAAATTGAGCCATTTTTTGTGTCCGTGAAGTAATTCCTGATGCCGGGGTCAGGGATTTTTGTGCTCCGTTGGTGAAAAAATTTTTAGGACCCAAATGTATAAACGGATGTCAGAATGGGATTCGGGGTTAAATTTCATCCTTAGAAATGGTGCTTTCTGTAGTTTTCAAAAATTGAGCCATTTTGGTGTCCAGGGAAGGAAAGTCCTGATGCCGGGGTCAGGGATTTTTGTGCTCCGGAGGTGAAAATTTTTGTTTCACCCAAATGTGAAAACGGACGTCAGAATGGGATTTTGGGTTAAATTTCATGCTTAAAAAGGTGCTTTTTTTAGTTTTTAAAAATTGAGCCATTTTGGTATCCGTGGAAGTAAATTCCTGATGCCGGGGTCAGGGATTGTTGTGCTCCATAGGTGAAAAATATTTTAGGACCCAAATGTATAAACGGATGTCAGAATGGGATTCGGGGTTAAATTTCATGGTTAAAAAAGGTTCTTTTTGTAGTTTTTAAAAATTAAGACATTTGATGTCCAGCGAAGGAAATTCCTGATGCAGGGGTCAGGTATTTTTGTGCTCCGGAGGTGAAAATTTTTTTTTCACCCAAATATAAAAACAGATGTCAGAATGGGATTCGGGGTTAAATTTCATGCTTAAAAATGGTGCTTTTTGTAGTTTTTAAAAATTGAGCCGTTTTGGTGTCCGGGGAAGGAAATTACTGATGCCGGGGTCAGGGATTTTTGTGCTCCAGAGGTGAAAAAAATTTTAGGACCCAAATGTATAAACGGATGTCAGAATGGTTTTCGGGGTAAAATTTCATCCTTAAAAAAGGTTCTTTTTGTAGTTTTTAAAAATTGAGACATTTGATGTCCAGCGAAGGAAATTCCTGATGCAGGGGTCAGGTATTTTTGTGCTCCGGAGGTGAAAATTTTTTTTTCACCCAAATGTAAAAACAGATGTCAGAATGGGATTCAGAGATAAATTTCACGCTTAAAAAAGGTGCTTTTTGTATTTTTTAAAAATTGAGCCGTTTTGGTGTCCGGGGAAGGAAATTCCTGATGCCGGGGTCAAAGATTTTTGTGCTCCAGAGGTGAAAATTTTTTTTTGACCCAAATGTATAAACGGATGTCAGAATGGGATTCAGGGATAAATTTCATGCTTAAAAAAAGTGCTTTTAGTAGTTTTTAAAAATTGAGCCATTTTGGTGTCCGGGGAAGGAAATTCCTGATGCCGGAGACAGGTATTTTTGTGCTCCGGATGTGAAAATTTTTGTTTCACCCAAATGTAAAAACGGACGTCAGAATGGGATTTGGGGTTAAATTTCATGCTTAAAAAAGGTGCTTTTTGTAGTTTTTAAGAATTGAGCCGTTTTGGTGTCCGGGGAAGGAAATTCCTGATGCCGGGGTCAGGGATTTTTTTGCTCCGGAGGTGAAAAATTTTTTTTCAACCCAATGTATAAACGGATGTCAGAATGAGATTCGGGGTTAAATTTCATCCTTAGAAATGGTGCTTTTTGTAGTTTTCAAAAATTGAGCCATTTTTGTGTCCGTGGAAGTAAATTCCTGATGCCGGGGTCAGGGATTTTTGTGCTCCGTTGGTGAAAAAATTTTTAGGACCCAAATGTATAAACGGATGTCAGAATGGGATTTGGGGTTAAATTTCATCCTTAGAAATGGTGCTTTCTGTAGTTTTCAAAAATTGAGCCATTTTGGTATCCGTGGAAGTAAATTCCTGATGCCGGGGTCAGGGATTGTTGTGCTCCATAGGTGAAAAATATTTTAGGACCCAAATGTATAAACGGATGTCAGAATGGGATTCGGGGTTAAATTTCATGGTTAAAAAAGGTTCTTTTTGTAGTTTTTAAAAATTGAGACATTTGATGTCCAGGGAAGGAAATTCCTGATGCAGGGGTCAGGTATTTTTGTGCTCCGGAGGTGAAATTTTTTTTTTCACCCAAATATAAAAACAGATGTCAGAATGGGATTCGGGGTTAAATTTCATGCTTAAAAATGGTGCTTTTTGTAGTTGTTAAAAATTGAGCCGTTTTGGTGTCCGGGGAAGGAAATTCCTGATGACGGGGTCAGGGATTTTTGTGCTTCAGAGGTGAAAAATTTTTTTTGACCCAAATGTATAAACGGATGTCAGAATGGGATTCAGAGATAAATTTCATGCTTAAAAAAGGTGCTTTTTGTATTTTTTAAAAATTGAGCCGTTTTGGTGTCCGGGGAAGGAAATTCCTGATGCCGGGGTCAAAGATTTTTGTGCTCCAGAGGTGAAAATTTTTTTTTGACCCAAATGTATAAACGGATGTCAGAATGGGATTCAGGGATAAATTTCATGCTTAAAAAAGTTGCTTTTTGTAGTTTTTAAAAATTGAGCCGTTTTGGTGTCCAGGGAAGGAAATTCCTGATGCCGGGGTCAGGGATTTTTGTGCTCCAGAGGTGAAAATTTTTTGTTTCAAAACCCAAATGTAAAAACGGACGGTCAAAATGGGATTTTCGGGTTAAATTTCATGCTTAACAAAGGTTCTTTTTGTAGTATTTTACAAATTGGAGCCCGTTTTGGTGTCCGGGGAAAGTAATTTTCTGATGCCGGGGTCAGGGATTTTTTGTGCTCCAGAGGTGAATTTTTTTTTTTGACTCAAATGTAAAAACGGACCTCAGAATGGCATTCGGGGTTAAATTTCATTCTTTAAAATGGTGCTTTTTCTAGTTTTTAAAAATTGAGCCGTTCTGGTTTTCGGGGAAGGAAATTCCTTAATCCCAGTGTCATGTATTTTTGTGCTCCGTAGGTGAAATTTTTTTTTGACTCAAATGTTAAAACGGACCGAAGAATGGCATTCGGGGTTAAATTATATACTTAAAAATGGTGCTTTTTCTAGTTTTTAAAAACTGAGCCGTTTTGTTGTCCGGGGAAGGAAATTCCTGATGCCGGTGTCACGGATTTTTGTGCTACAGAGTGAAAAAATTTTTAGACCCAGATGTGGATAAACGCATGTCAGAAATGGTTTTCGGGGTAAAATTCATCCTTAAAAGTTCTTTTTTGTAAGTTTTAAAAATTGAGGACGTTTGAATTCCAGGGACAGGAATTCCTGATGCCGGGGTCAGGTATTTTTTGTGCTCCGGAGGTGAGAAATTTTTTTTTCACCCAAATGTAAAAACGATTCAGAATGGGAATCGGGGTTAACTTTCATGCTTAAAAATGGTGCTTTTTGTAGTTGTTAAAAATTGAGCCGTTTTGGTGTCCGGGGAAGGAAATTCCTGATGCCGGGGTCAGGGATTTTTGTGCTTCAGAGGTGAAAAATTTTTTTTGACCCAAATGTATAAACGGATGTCAGAATGGGATTCAAGATAAATTTCATGCTTAAAATAGGTGCTTTTTGTATTTTTTAAAAATTGAGCCGTTTTGGTGTCCGGGGAAGGAAATTCCTGATTTCGGGGTCAAAGATTTTTGTGCTCCAGAGGTGAAAATTTTTTTTTGACCCAAATGTATAAACGGATGTCAGAATGGGATTCAGGGATAAATTTCATGCTTAAAAAAGGTGCTTTTAGTAGTTTTTAAAAATTGACCCATTTTGGTGTCCGGGGAAGGAAATTCCTGATGCCGGAGTCAGGTATTTTTGTGCTCCGGATGTGAAAATTTTTGTTTCACCAAAATGTAAAAACGGACATCAGAATGGGATTTGGGGTTAAATTTCATGCTTAAAAAAGGTGCTTTTTGTAGTTTTTAAAAATTGAGCCGTTTTGGTGTCCGGGGAAGGAAATTTCTGATGCCGGGGTCAGGGATTTTTTTGCTCCGGAGGTGAAAATTTTTTTTTAAACCCAATGTATAAATGGATGTCAGAATGAGATTCGGGGTTAAATTTCATCCTTAAAAAAGGTTCTTTTTGTAGTTTTTAAAAATTGAGACGTTTGATGTCCAGGGAAGGAAATTCCTGATGCCGGGGTCAGGTATTTTTGTGCTTCGGAGGTGAAAATTTTTTTTTCACCCAAATGTAAAAATAGATGTCAGAATGGGATTCGGGGTTAAATTTCATGCTTAAAAATGGTGCTTTTTGTAGTTTTTAAAAATTGAGCCGTTTTGGTGTCCGGGGAAGGAAATTCCTGATGCCGGGGTCAGGGATTTTTGTGCTCCAGAGGTGAAAAAAATTTTAGGACCCAAATGTATAAACGGATGTCAGAATGGTTTTCGGGGTAAAATTTCATCCTTAAAAAAGGTTCTTTTTGTAATTTTTAAAAATTGAGACGTTTGATGTACAGGGAAGGAAATTCCTGATGACGGGGTCAGGTATTTTTGTGCTCCGGAGGTGAAAATTTTTTTTTCACCCAAATGTAAAAATAGATGTCAGAATGGGATTCGGGGTTAAATTTCATGCTTAAAAATGGTGCTTTTTGTAGTTTTTAAAATTGAGCCATTTTAGGTGTCCGGGGAAGGACTTCCTCGATGCGGAGTCAGGTATTTTGTGCTCCGGATTTGAACTTTTTGTTTCACCAAATGTAAAAACGGACGTCAGAATGGGATTTGGGTTAATTTCATGCTTAAAAAGGTGCTTTTTGTAGTTTTTTTAAAAATTGCTGCCGTTTTTGTGTCCGGGGAAGGAAATTCCTGATGCCGGGGTCAGGGATTTTTTTGCTCCGGAGGTGAAAAATTTTTTTTCAACCCAATGTATAAACGGATGTCAGAATGAGATTCGGGGTTAAATTTCATCCTTAGAAATGGTGCTTTTTGTAGTTTTCAAAAATTGAGCCATTTTTGTGTCCGTGGAAGTAAATTCCTGATGCCGGGGTCAGGGATTTTTGTGCTCCGTTGGTGAAAAAATTTTTAGGACCCAAATGTATAAACGGATGTCAGAATGGGATTTGGGGTTAAATTTCATCCTTAGAAATGGTGCTTTCTGTAGTTTTCAAAAATTGAGCCATTTTGGTGTCCAGGGAAGGAAATTCCTGATGCCGGGGTCAGGGATTTTTGTGCTCCGGAGGTGAAAATTTTTGTTTCACCCAAATGTGAAAACGGACGTCAGAATGGGATTTTGGGTTAAATTTCATGCTTAAAAAGGTGCTTTTTTTAGTTTTTAAAAATTGAGCCATTTTGGTATCCGTGGAAGTAAATTCCTGATGCCGGGGTCAGGGATTGTTGTGCTCCATAGGTGAAAAATATTTTAGAACCCAAATGTATAAACGGATGTCAGAATGGGATTCGGGGTTAAATTTCATGGTTAAAAAAGGTTCTTTTTGTAGTTTTTAAAAATTGAGACATTTGATGTCCAGGGAAGGAAATTCCTGATGCCGGGGTCAGGTATTTTTGTGCTCCGGAGGTGAAAAATTTTTTTTCACCCAAATATAAAAACAGACGTCAGAATGCGATTCGGGGTTAAATTTCATGCTTAAAAATGGTGCTTTTTGTAGTTTTTAAAAATTGAGCCGTTTTGGTGTCCGGGGAAGGAAATTCCTGATGCCGGGGTCAAGGATTTTTGTGCTCCAGAGGTGAAAAAAATTTTAGGACCCAAATGTATAAACGGATGTCAGAATGGTTTTCGGGGTAAAATTTCATCCTTAAAAAAGGTTCTTTTTGTAATTTTTAAAAATTGAGACGTTTGATGTCCAGGGAAGGAAATTCCTGATGCCGGGGTCAGGTATTTTTGTGCTCCGGATGTGAAAATTTTTTTTTCACCCAAATGTAAAAACAGATGTCAGAATGGGATTCGGGGTTAAATTTCATGCTTAAAAATGGTGCTTTTTGTAGTTTTTTAAAAATTTGAGAGGAGCCGTTTTTGGTGTCCCGGAAGAAATTCCTGATGCCGGGGTCAGGGATTTTTGTGCTCCAGAGGTGAAAATTTTTTTTTGACCCAAATGTATAAACGGATGTCAGAATGGGATTCAGAGATAAATTTCACGCTTAAAAAAGGTGCTTTTTTATTTTTTAAAAATTGAGCCGTTTTGGTGTCCGGGGAAGGAAATTCCTGATGCCGGGGTCAAAGATTTTTGTGCTCCAGAGGTGAAAATTTTTTTTTGACCCAAATGTATAAACGGATGTCAGAATGGGATTAAGGGATAAATTTCATGCTTAAAAAAAGTGCTTTTAGTAGTTTTTAAAAATTGAGCCATTTTGGTGTCCGGGGAAGGAAATTCCTGATGCCGGAGTCAGGTATTTTTGTGCTCCGGATGTGAAAATTTTTGTTTCACCCAAATGTAAAAACGGACGTCAGAATGGGATTTGGGGTTAAATTTCATGCTTAAAAAAGGTGCTTTGTGTAGTTTTTAAAAATTGAGCCGTTTTGGTGTCCGGGGAAGGAAATTCCTGATGCCGGGGTCAGGGATTTTTTTGCTCCGGAGGTGAAAAATTTTTTTTCAACCCAATGTATAAACGGATGTCAGAATGAGATTCGGGGTTAAATTTCATCCTTAGAAATGGTGCTTTTTGTAGTTTTCAAAAATTGAGCCATTTTTGTGTCTGTGGAAGTAAATTCCTGATGCCGGGGTCAGGGATTTTTGTGCTCCGTTGGTGAAAAAATTTTTAGGACCCAAATGTATAAACGGATGTCAGAATGGGATTTGGGGTTAAATTTCATCCTTAGAAATGGTGCTTTCTGTAGTTTTCAAAAATTGAGCCATTTTGGTATCCGTGGAAGTAAATTCCTGATGCCGGGGTCAGGGATTGTTGTGCTCCATAGGTGAAAAATATTTTAGAACCCAAATGTATAAACGGATGTCAGAATGGGATTCGGGGTTAAATTTCATGGTTAAAAAAGGTTCTTTTTGTAGTTTTTAAAAATTGAGACATTTGATGTCCAGGGAAGGAAATTCCTGATGCAGGGGTCAGGTATTTTTGTGCTCCGGAGGTGAAAATTTTTTTTCACCCAAATATAAAAACAGATGTCAGAATGGGATTCGGGGTTAAATTTCATGCTTAAAAATGGTGCTTTTTGTAGTTGTTAAAAATTGAGCCGTTTTGGTGTCCGGGGAAGGAAATTCCTGATGCCGGGGTCAGGGATTTTTGTGCTTCAGAGGTGAAAAATTTTTTTTGACACAAATGTATAAACGGATGTCAGAATGGGATTCAGAGATAAATTTCATGCTTAAAAAAGGTGATTTTGTATTTTTTAAAAATTGAGCCGTTTTGGTGTCTGGGGAAGGAAATTACTGATGCCGGGGTCAAAGATTTTTGTGCTCCAGAGGTGAAAATTTTTTTTTGACCCAAATGTATAAACGGATGTCAGAATGGGATTCAGGGATAAATTTCATGCTTAAAAAATGTGCTTTTAGTAGTTTTTAAAAATTGAGCCATTTTGGTGTCCGGGGAAGGAAATTCCTGATGCCGGAGTCAGGTATTTTTGTGCTCCGGATGTGAAAATTTTTGTTTCACCCAAATGTAAAAACTGACGTCAGAATGGGATTTCGGGTTAAATTTCATGCTTAAAAAAGGTGCTTTTTGTAGTTTTTAAAAATTGAGCCGTTTTGGTGTCCGGGGAAGTAAATTTCTGATGCCGGGGTCAGGGATTTTTTTGCTCCGGAGGTGAAAATTTTTTTTTCAACCCAATGTATAAATGGATGTCAGAATGAGATTCGGGGTTAAATTTCATCCTTAAAAAAGTTTCTTTTTGTAGTTTTTAAAAATTGAGACGTTTGATGTCCAGGGAAGGAAATTCCTGATGCCGGGATCAGGTATTTTTGTGCTCCGGAGGTGAAATTATTTTTTTCACCCAAATGTAAAAACAGATGTCAGAATGGGATTCGGGGTTAAATTTCATGCTTTAAAAAGTTGCTTTTTGTAGTTTTTAAAAATTGAGCCGTTTTGGTGTCCGGGGAAGGAAATTCCTGATGCCGGGGTCAGGGATTTTTGTGCTCCAGAGGTGAAAAAAATTTTAGGACCCAAATGTATAAACGGATGTCAGAATGGTTTTCGGGGTAAAATTTCATCCTTAAAAAAGGTTCTTTTTGTAATTTTTAAAAATTGAGACGTTTGATGTCCAGGGAAGGAAATTCCTGATGCCGGGGTCAGGGATTTTTGTGCTCCGGAGGTGAAAATTTTTTTTTCACCCAAATGTATAAACTGACATCAGAATGGGATTCGGGGTTAAATTTCATGCTTAAAAAATGTGCTTTTTGTAGTTTTTAAAAATTGAG
>NW_024099828.1:0-3899 GCF_016545835.1 Crotalus tigris
ATGGTCAGTGCACTCCTAACCATTTCCAAGCACTTTGTGTTTGTTGCCAATGTCCACCTTGCACACTGAGTTCATGGTGACCTAACCCTAACCCTAAGTGGAATTTTCTCAAATAGGCCTTTCCCATGTATTTTACCAGGATACATAGATAGGGCAGCCTAGCAAGGTCAGTGCCTTCCTAACCATTTCCAAGCACTCCCTGTGTGTTGCCAATGTCCATTTTGCTCTCGGAGTTCATGCTCATCTAACCCTAACCCTAAGTGTAATTTTCCCAAATAGGATTTTCCCATGTATTTTACCAGGAAACATAGATAGGGCAGCCTAGAAAAGTCCGTGCCCTCCTAACGATTTCCATGCACTCCCTGTGTGTTGCCAATGTCCATTTTGCTTTCGGAATTCATGATGATTTAACCCTAACCCTCAGTGGAATTTTCCCAAATAGGATTTTCCCATGTATTTTACCCGGAAATATAAATAGGGCAGCGTAGAAAGGTCAGTGCCCTCCTAACCATTTTCAAGCACTCCCTTTTTGTTGCCAACAACCATTTTGCTCTCCGTTTTCATCATGACCTAACGCTAACCCTAAGTGGAATTTTGCCAAATAGGATTTTCCCATGTATTTTACCAGGAAACATTGATAGGGCAGCCTAGAAAGGTCAATTCCCTCCTAACCATTTCCAAGCACACCCTCTTTGTTGCCAATGTCCATTTTGCTCTCGGAGTTCATGGTGATCTAACCCTAACCCTAAGTGGAATTTTCCCAAATAGGATTTTCCCATGTATTTTTACCCGAAATATCAATAGGTCAGCGTAGAAGGTCATGCCCTCCTACCATTTTTCAAGCACTCCCTTTTTGTTGCCAACACCATTTTGCTCTAACGTTTTCATCATGACTAACGCTAACCCTAGTGGAATTTGCAATAGATTTTCCCATGTATTTTACCCGAACATGATAAGGAGAACTAGAATATCAGTGCCCTCCTAACCATTTTCCAGCACTCCCTTTTTGTTGCCAATGTCACTTTTGCACACTGGAGGTTCATGGTGACCTACCCTACCCCTAAGTGGAATTTTCTCAATGGATTTTCCCATGTATTTACCTGGAAACATAGAATAGGGCAGCCAAAAAGTCAGTGCCTTCTAACCTTTTTGCACGCCTCTACCCTGGTTTGTTGCCAAAGTCCATTTTGCTTCGGACTTCATGGTGATCTAACCCTAACCCTAAGTGAAATTTTCCCAAATAGGACTTTCCCATGTATTTTACCTGGAAACATAGATAGGGCTTTTTAGAAAAGTCAGTTCCCTCCTAACCTTTTCCAAGTACTCCCTGTTTGTTGCCAATGTCCATTTTGCTCTCCGTGTTCATGGTGACCTAACCCTAACCCTAAGTAGAATTTTCCCAAATAGGATTTTCCCATGTATTTTACCAGGAAACATAGATAGGGCAGCCTAGAAAGGTCAGTGCTTTCCTAACCATTTCCAAGCACTCCCTGTTTGTTGCCAATGTCCATTTTGCTCTCGGACTTCATGGTGATCTAACCCTAACCCTAAGAGGAATTTTCCCAAATAGGATTTTCCCATGTATTTTACCTGGAAACATAGATAGGGCAGCCAAGAAAAGTCAGTGCCGTCTTACCTTTTCCAAGCACTCCCTGTTTGTTGCCAAAGTCCATTTGCTTTTCGGAATTCATGGTGATCCTAACATACCCTAAGTGGAATTTTCCAAATAGTAATTTTCCATGTATTACCAGGAAACATAGATAGGGGCAAGCCTTTAAAATCAGTGGTGCTCCCTAACCATTTCCAAGCACTCCCTGTTTGTTGCCAATGTCCATTTTGCTCTCGGAGTTCATGGTGATCTAACCCTAACCCTAAGTCGAATTTTCCCAAATAGGATTTTCCCATGTATTTTACCAAGAAACATAGATAGGGCAGCCTAGAAAAGTAAGTGCCCTCCTAACCATTTCAAAGCACTCCCTGTTTGTTGCCAATGTCCAGTTTGCTCTTCGTTTTCATGGTAACCTAACCCTAAGCCTTAGTGGAATTTTCCCAAATAGTATTTTCCCATGTATTTTACCCAGAAACATAGATCGTGCACCTAGAAGTCGTGCCCTCCTAACGTTTCCATGCACGCCCTGTGTTTTGCCATGTCCATTTGGCTTTCCGGAATTCGAGTGGATTTAACCCTCACCCTAAGTGGAATTTTCCCCAATAGGATTTCCCATGTATTTACGATGGAACCTAGATAGGGCAGCCTAGAAAAAGTCATGCCTCCTAACGGATTTCCATCACTCCCTGTGTTTTGTTGCCAATGTCCATTTTGCTTTCGGAATTCATGGTGATTTAACCGTAACCCTAAGTGGAAATTTCTAAAATAGGATTTTCCAATGTATTTTACCAGGAAACATAGATAGGGCAGCCTAGAAAGGTCAGTTCCCTCCTAACCATTTCCAAGCACTCCCTCTTTTTTTCCAATGTCCATTTTGCTCTCAGAGTTCATGGTGATCTAACCCTAACCCTAAGTGGAATTTTCCCAAATAGGATTTTCCCATGTATTTTACCCGGAAATATAAATAGGGTAGCGTAGAAAAGTCAGTGCCCTCCTAACCATTTCCAAGCACTCCCTTTTTGTTGCCAACAACCATTTTGCTCTCCGTGTTCATGGTGACCTAACGCTAAGCCTAAGTGCAATTTTCATAAATAGGATTTTCCAATGTATTTTACCCAGAAACATAGATAGGACAGCCTAGAATGGTCAGTGCACTCCTAACCATTTCCAAGCACTTTGTGTTTGTTGCCAATGTCCACCTTGCACACTGAGTTCATGGTGACCTAACCCTAACCCTAAGTGGAATTTTCTCAAATAGGCCTTTCCCATGTATTTTACCAGGAAACATAGATAGGGCAGCCTAGAAAAGTCCGTGCCCTCCTAACGATTTCCATGCACTCCCTGTGTGTTGCCAATGTCCATTTTGCTTTCGGAATTCATGATGATTTAACCCTAACCCTAAGTGGAATTTTCCCAAATAGGATTTTCCCAATGAATTTACCCGGAAATATAAATAGGGCAGCGTAGAAAGGTCAGTGCCCTCCTAACCATTTTCAAGCACTCCCCTTTTTGGTTGCCGAACAACCATTTTGCTCTCCGTTTTCATGGTGACCTAACCCTATCCCTAAGTGGAATTTTCCCAAATAGGATTTTCCCATGTATTTTACCAGGAAACATAGATAGGGCAGTCTAGAAAAGTCCGTGCCCTCCTAACGATTTCCAAGCACTCCCTGTTTGTTGCCAATGTCCATTTTGCTCTCGGAGTTCATGGTGATCTAACCCTAACCCTAAGTGGAATTTTCCCAAATAGTATTTTCCCATGTATTTTACCCGGAAACATAGATAGGGCACCCTAGAAAATTCAGTGCGTCCTCACTTTTTCCA
Source organism: Crotalus tigris (assembly GCF_016545835.1). Lineage (NCBI taxonomy): Eukaryota > Metazoa > Chordata > Lepidosauria > Squamata > Viperidae > Crotalus > Crotalus tigris. The sequence continues at coordinate 3,434 of NW_024099828.1, forward strand.
ACAGTCCTTTGGTTTTTTTGCCACAAGGTCCATTTTGGTTTCGGACTTCATTGTGATCTAACCCAATCCTAAGTGAATTTTCCCCCAAATAGGATTTCCCCAATTTATTTTATTAAACCAGGAAACATACATATGGCAGCCTAGAAAGGTCAGTTCCCTCCTAACCATTTCCAAGCACTCCCTGTTTGTTTCCAATGTCCACTTTGCACACCGGGTTCATGTTGACCTAACCCTAACCCTAAGTGGAATTTTCCCAAATAGGATTTTCTGAGGTATTTTACCAGGAAACATAGATAGGGCCTCCTAGAAAAGTCAGTGCTTCCTAACTTTTTCAAAGCACTCCCTGTTTGTTGCCAATGTACATTGTGCTCTCCGTGTTCATGGTGATCTAACCCTAATCCTAAGTGGAATTTTCCCAAGTAGGATTTTCCCATGTATTTTACCCAGAAACATAGATAGGACAGCC